>NW_024067106.1:0-175812 GCF_015039405.1 Cantharellus anzutake
CCAAATGCATATATCTTCCCATGATGAGAGGGCTAGTGCAGCATTTCAGCAGAGAATGAGCAGATACTCAACATACATACACGCAAATTGCGGCGCTCAAGAGCATGCTCATTATTGATTTGCTGAAGACGTTCCAACAATGCCTTGCCAGTTGGTGACAAGTTTGTTGCATTGCGCAGCACAAGAAGCTCTATATCTCCAGTGCCTAGAAATAGATGTTAGTAGAAATTATATAAACATCAATTTCTCATACACTTGTTCAGGACAAGATGTGAATGCTCCCTGTCTAATATTTTCCACCCTTCTTCCTTTTTCCCGATATATGTAACATTGGGGAACCTTGCTGGATCTGGGTGTGGTGGCATGCCTTCTGATTCATCAACAAGCCATGTAGCAGGTTTCTTTTTGATGTGAGGGAATTTGTAATCCAAAGCTGGATCAAATTCAACATAATGGACCTGTAAATCCAGCTCTTGAGCTTGTTGAATCAGGGTCTCTTTATCTATGCGCCGCTTCAGGTCCAAATCCTGCACCTAGTGGGTAGAATGCGATGCAACAGTGTGATTCTCCAGAGTAATAGGCCTTACCACCCGCTGTTTCGCCCATCGGCTTGCTTTGACCTCATCTTTGAGTATCTTGACATGCTTCTGAGCAACACATAGATATTGAAATGTCTTGACACCCTTGAGTTTCTCTGGCCCATTGCGAATGACATCATCGATCTGCTGCTGTTCATACAGTCCTGCATTAGGCTTGATCAGGTGCACTGAGGACAAGAATATTACCTTCTCAACCTTGCACTCAGCAGCTAGAAGGATGAGGACTACATCCCAGGCAGCTGTAGCATCATCCCAGTTTGTTGTTTTGAACACTTGGTCGAGGGATGAGGCACATATTTCAATGCAGCTTTGCACTCCAACACAGCAGTATTCGTAAGTACTCTATCCAAGCAGTGTGCCACATACACTTTGTTGCAATATTTCGCACTTTTTTTGGCTTCGGCTCAGAAGACATTGCAGCAGAGAGTTGACAAAGTGATATCATAACACAGCCTCAAGTCACATGACAGCAGCATGAGAACATCAGCCTAACAAGAATGTGGAACTTGGTGCAACCACTTGTTCCACCATGTGGAAAGCCTTATATGCAGCACATAGGCCAACAGACAAGTGACATGCTGCTGTTAAACTCACAGTCGGTGTGTTGACCTGACCCAGAATGAGGGCAGAGGGAGGGGGTGGTGTAGGAGAAATAATGGGCACCCTATGAAAACATGTTATGAAATTATGCTGTGGAAACACCATTGACACTGTGGAACAGGAAAGGATGAGTAACAAGGAGATGTAGATTTCCTTGGAATTTTTACGATTTTTTTTATGAATTTTTATGACAATTACCAATGAATTCAAACATAGAAAATCAACAAAAATACTTCGAGCTTAGCATCAATAGGATGGAATGTTCAGGAGAATTCACAATGAATAACTAAACAAGAATGGAGTTATTTGGAAAAGATTTGACCAAGTACTCTTTAATAATGATAAACGAGTGAAATGGTTCAAATTTAGAACAAAATACTTGGTCGTAGTTAAGAATTGAACAAACAAATGTGTTAGAGCTCTCTGCTTTATTAGTATATTTTTCCCTAAAATTCCCACCATGGTCCATCGTAGTTTTGTGGTTTTTTTGTAGTTTTTTGTCCATTTCCCCTGGTTCCTGCTCGTATTATTGCATCCTAGTCCTTCATATGTAGTGTTTGTTGTTATAATAAGTCATCCTTGTCACGAACCCACCCAGGGAAGATCCGAAGCACTACCCAGGTGGGTGTGTCTGATGGAGCTCGATGTTCCAGGTCGTCTGACTGTCATATCCATACCAACTCTGCCCAACCTCCGATCTACTCCACCACTGTGTTCCCCTCTGGTTTGTCCTCTCCCTCATCTCCACCATAACCTCCGGTCCACCTCCAGTCCACCTCCACCTCCGATCTCTGGTACCTTCTCCAGTACCCCTTATCCTCATCTTAGACGTTTATTAATATTTTGTCAGGGCACACCCACCTGACCTGGCCCCACCTGACCTGGTGTCAGGGGACAGACCCCAGGTCCCCATGACCCCTCTCTCTATGGCCCACAGCCCAACCTGTAACAGCCTAGTCCCAAGGCAAAGAGCTACTGTGGGTAAGAAAGTGTATAAGGTAAAGAAGCAGTGTAGAATACACTTGCCTACTGTGGGTAAGAAAGTGAGAAGAAGGTTAACTTCTCACTTTCCCACAGTGGCCCAATATGGCGAAAACTTCTGGGGATACCCGGAAGTCACATGAAGGTAGGATCTGGAGACCGGAGCTGCAGTGCATGGATTATGTGGCATGGGAAGCACATGTGGGAAGTGGAGTGGGTCCAGATGCAGGTCTGGGTCCGGGCTAAGTCAGGGTATGTGCCCTGACACCTGGTGCCCCACCATCCGCTCCTCCCAACCTCCCCCCTTTTTCCCTTTTACTCTCCCGACCTCCCTTTCTCCTCCTTTCTCTCTCCACTCTTCTCCTCCCTTTCTTTCTTCTTTCTTCTTTTCTTATCACACAGACGACTTCCCTTGTATCAATGTGCCATTGACCCAGCTGCAGTGCAACACACCTGGACCCAGACACACTGAACGACCTCCCACATACTGGATGCTCCTGGGACCTCTTGCAGAGGTACCCAGATGGATGTGGCTGTGTGTGTAGATGACATGGCCTTAACCACATGTATATAAACACAGCGTAAGTGGGAACTGAGAAGCAGCCTTCTTCTCACACTTCCCACTTTAGCCTAAGTGGCCAGGGACATTTGTCTGCACCAGGCCTGTTGCTACACATGCCTGCATCACACCCTACTGGGCCCTCAGCCCTGGGCAATATACCTGGATGCTCTCGACCCTGGGTCGGTCCCTGACATATTTCTACCTACCCAATATTACTGCGGACCTCCTAGGACCTCCACCAATCCTGCAAAGGGTTCCCACTATCCAATAGCTGTTGCTAATCCCACCCTTCATCTACCCACTCCACAATGCTTGATAAGGTGATTCTCTCACGAGCTTGCCAACCTGGCAAGTGGGTAAGTCCATCTTGGGTTTTCCCTTTGTTCCTATTTGTCTTGTATTATGTATATAAGTCATGTACTGTAGTTGATGGCACTTCAGTGCAAAATCGACGACTAGATCCCCCCAGAGTTCGCGCCCCCTCGTTCTGAAGTTAAGGACCCAACACTGCTCCTCTCCAAGTCGCTGAGGCCATGGTCCCTCTGCTTGTCCTCTACCTCTGGCCTCCCTTCCGGGGAAAGGTCCAGACACGCCCCTCCTGGCCATGTTCTGACACCAACGGTGGGTCGGAGACAGGCCAGAGGTGGGGCAGAGCTCTGAGGGTGATGGGGTGTTGAAGGGACTCAGCTTCAGCAACTTGGAATGGAGCACTGTGCCCATTACATCCTCGTTGTCCCCAATTTGTCAGGGGGGCTGGCGATGGAGGAACTGAGGCTGCCAGTGGAAGGGGGCCAGAAGCCCCCCTCACTACTTAATGATGGAGGCGTTAGCGAGGGTCAATTGTTTGTCATGCGATTCATTGGGTTTTATACCAAGGCACCTTTAGAAGACACATCTGTCACTCAGCTCTTGGTTCAAGGTGGAGCAGCAGGTGAGTAGAGCGCAATAGACATCGTGGAAGAGGGTTTGGATTCAAGGACTTAATATTATAACTGGGGGGAACTATTTACTAGAGTGGTATGTGCATAGATATAGCAGAGATAATTGGATCCGAAGGTAAACAAAGGTTACCAAGGGGAAGGAGAAGTAAATAGAAAGACTCCACAGGACAAATATAGAATAGGTGAAAAGCCCGAGTTACATCTGAAGTTTGTGGAGTGGGAGAATTAGAAACCAACTGAATGGTAAGGCCTGGGCCCATCTATGAATGAGCAGGGGGCTACAGGGGAAGACATCTGGAAAGGTCTGGAGCCTGGAAGTCATAGTCCAGAAGATTGGGGTTGCAGAAAATATCAAATGATAAACTAATAAGGAATAACATGACTGGAGGTGTTAGAACTGGGCGAGGATGGACGATTCTGGAGGGGAACCGGAGACTTAGCAAGGAGGGACCTTGGCCTCAGTGACTCATGTGGAGCGCTGTGCCATTGCTGTTTGTCCATTTGGTCCTTAATTTCAGAGGCAGCGAGCAGGAAGTCTCTAGGGGGCATTTCAGGTCGATTTTAGACTGAAGGTCCAAAACGAGTATGTACAGGCGCCTGTATATAATAGGGAGATGAGAGCACAAGGGGAACAAAGGGGGTCCGAATCGGAACAAAGGCATCCAAACAGGAACAAAGGGATGATGGAAGCGGAGTGGTACCGAAGGTCATAGGTCAGAACCTGTGGTACATCCAAAAGGAGATAGGGAGGGCAAAGCCCAGAGGGGCAGGAGGATGAGGTGAAGTGGGGATGATGACTAACTGGCTAGAATGGAGAGAAGCAGCAGTCCAAATACGGATGAGGGGAAAACACGAAAGATACATTACAAATGGCGAAAGTGCCAAGTATGATCTGTGGAGCTCGGAGGTTACGGAGGTTACAGAGGTGGGGTTGAAAGTCCGAGGAATATTGGCAATGGTGTTTATGCAGTATAAGGTCACCAATGCAATGGACTTAAGCCGAGGTGGAGTCAAAGTCCGAGGGCAGAACTATGATGGAATTTCGGAGTGAAGGTACAAGTGGTGTCCGAGTACAGGGTACGGGACAGCGGTGGAAGGTCGTAACTTGGCGGAGGATTGGTGGAAGAGGGTCAGAGGGAGGAGAGAGAAGAGAGGAGCGGGGTGAGGAGTGGAGGAGAGGAAAGGTGTCAGGTCCGAAGGTGAGTATCGGAGCAGACAGGAGTAGGGTAGGAGGGTGAAGGAAGGGTGGAGGTGTCGTGGAGTAAGAGGAGGAGTGAGAGGAGGAGTGAGAGGAGGAGTGAGAGGAGGAGGGTGGCGAGAGGAGTGATATTCGGTCTGAGGTGAGTATCAGAGCAGACAGAGATAAGGTAGGGGAAGGACTCCGGAGGTGGTGAAGATGGGAGTCCAGGAGTTGGATCGGGATCGGGTATGTACAGATATGACAGGAGGTACACAACTGGAGGCGATGGAGACCAGAAGGGTGGATAGACAAGTTGAGGGTTACCAACAACAAGTAGGTGACCGAGGTTCATATCCTTGAACAAGAGGTCTGAGGAGGTGGAGGTCTGGTAGGGGAGGTCTGGAAGGGGAGTGAGAGTTGAGGTATGTCCTGAGGTCCCAACAGCTTGTCAGTACTCTAGTAACTTACCAGAACAATGTAGGAGTTCCAGAGGTGATGCAGACGTGGATGGGAGGAAGGGTGGAAGAGAGTTGAAGGAGGAGGTAGTCCTAGGATCATTGGCATTGACTGGAGGCAGCGGAGAGAGATTGGGAGGGCTGGTGGAGGTTATAGGAGTCGTCTAGGACTAGGGTGGAGGGAGGTGGAAGATCCAGGATATGACAGTCCTCAATAATAGCATATTTCTATGAAATTTATTCGGGGCTTGTGTCAGGGCAATAGCTGTCAGGGCACACCCGCCTGACCCGGGTCCACCCGGACCCACCCAGTCACACCACACCCGCTCCCCGCTGTCCAACCCTCTCCCTCCTCATTCCTCTGTCTCTCCTCCCCTTTTCCTTTTCTCTCTTTCTTCCCCTTTTCTTTATCTCATTCCTCTCATCTTCCTTTTCTTGTTTATTTCCTTCTATCTACACGGACCACCTTCCTCTGTATCAATGTACTATTGACCCGTCCGGCCCACACACCCCGGACGGCTCCCCGCTGTGCCCAACACGCGCGCATGCAGCGGATGCTCTCGGGATCCCCCACGGGGATACCCGGATGCCTGCGGCTGCCTCCAAGGGTGACGTGGCACTCGTCATGTGACTCAAGCCGCATGTACATAAATGTACCTGAAGTGGGAACCGAAGAAGTAACCTTCTTCTCACATTCTCCACTTCAGGTAAGTAGTATAGTTTTCCCTTTTAATAACAATAACACATTCTCCACTTCAGTCTAAGTGGCCAGGGACTGCTGTCCCTCCCCGGACCCGCCAGCACGCGCGCCCGGTTTGCACCCCGTGAGGGCCCTTCTGCCGGGCGATACATCCAGACCCCCTCTACCCCGGACGCGTCCCTGACACCTGGGAGGCCCCCATCATAATGGGTTTGGCAGCGAGGTCTGCCAGTGTGCATGCTTCTTTGAGCTCATGTTTTAATATTTTGATCTCCCTCTTCTGGAGATCGACTTCTCTCTCTCTGTCTCTCAGAGAGGCATAGATGCCTTTGGCATCTCTGCATGCTCTATTATATTCGCTCCTCCAATGGGCACAATTATCGCAGGCACCATCTGACACCCTCGAGTTGTCATACCATGCCCATTGGACAGCCTGGATGAGGAGCTGCTGTTGCTACCTTGTCTCCCTCCTTCATCTCTTTCAACTCCATCTGGAGTTGACCCATTTGGGCAGCTACCACTGTAGGAGAAATAATAGTCACCCTATGAAAACTCATTGTGGAAATATGCCAGAAAAATCACAAAATCCCCATACGACAAGTAGAAATGAGAACCTGAATTTTAACGAATTTTCACAAATTCTTACAAATTTTTATGACTACATACAACAAATATGAGGATAGAAAATTAATAAAATACTTCAAGCTTAGAATCAACAAGACGGAATGCTCAGGAGAATTTATAACGAATATAAAACTAGGAATGAGGTCAATCTGGTAAGATTTGACTATAAAACCAACCAGGAAACCTCCACAGAAACTGCTTTCCCACACCTGCTGTCATATCCCGGAATCCCAACCCCATGCACTCCCACCACGCCACACCTTCCTAACAACTTCACCATCCCCTACACCATGCCTCCCCACTCCCCAAGTCACCTTCCCTCCTGATTGTCTCAGCTCCGGTCTGGTTGCAGCACACTGATCCTTGGCCACTCCCATCCCAGAAGCTCGGTCCTGAGTCAGAACATTCAGAGACTCCGGATTTGCTCTGATATCCTGATGGACCTCCGACATCCCGTGACATACCCCTAAAACATTCCTCCACCCATTTCATTTATTGGAGTCACCCATCCTTCGGATACACAACTCCGCTTTCGGAGCTACCTGCATCCTTCAGTGACCCCACTCACGTCATCACTTATTAGTCACCTTCCATTCTTAGCACGACTATCTTCTTCTTACCATTCAGTCAGCTAACCCCCTCTTACCCATTTCTTGTTCCCATTCATTTTCCGGCCTCTTACTCTGCCCTCCTCGACCCAACACCTCGGTTCCCCATTAAAGATATCGTTCGGGACCTTTCGGTACCTCTCGGTATCATTTGGCACCTTTCAGTGTTCTTCTATTATCATTCGGACTTTGACTAAGTCCTTTCCATTCCCCCTTATAAATACCTGTAGATTAGAACCTGTAGTTTTCCTCAGTTCTAATCTCGACTAAAATGCTACCCCAAGTCCCTCTGAGTGAATCCTGGCCCCTTTCTACAAGATACCTCAGACATAAGAAATACAAGGACTAACTGAGACGTAACGGAGGCACAGCACTCCCTCCGAGTCGCTGAGGCTGCGTCCTCCTTAGAGCCTCTTGTACCATCCAGCAGAACCAGGCTTCCTGGAGAAGCTTCGGTCCACTACCGGAGCTCTCAGATCCCCTCTAGTTGAGCCCCACCTGCATTTGGACTCATGCATTTTCCCCTACGATCCGGGTTTTTGACACCTGCACACATAGCTGAGGCTGGAAGTACCACAGAACAAGGATTCCGAAGGAACCAATGCAAAACTCGATGTTGTGATTATAATAAGGAGTGTAGATTCCTTTTAGATAGACTCAATGAAGGTAATTTCAGGAAAAACTACTGATAGATGACGGAGAAATAGCTGAAATTGCAGGAAACGAGGACAACATTCAAAAGATAAACAGGAAGAACAACCAATAGCGACTGAGATGAGTTTGATAGCTCATCGAAAAGGAAGGGATCTATTCTTAATTCATGCATCATGGAGATATTCATCAACAGGTTCAGCAACATTGAAGTCATAGCTCAGGGAAAAGTCAATGTTCATGCAAAATCCATATTTAAAACACATAACAGAATTTACATGAAAGATATTAAATCAGAAACTACCACTATGCAAAGTTTCAGGCCAAACAGCCCAGTCGTTGTGAAGTTATGCCAGTGAGGGGAATAGAGTATTTGTCAGAGACCAGGTTGAGACGAAGGAGTGTCTCCATGGCAGAGGGCTTCGGCCTCAGCGACTTATGCCAGGAGCGCTGTGCCAAGTAACACGTCCGTGCCCTAACTTACTAAACTGGCAACCAGAACTGAAGGGGGGTAAACTCTAGTCGATTTTATTACTGAGGTGTAACCTATGTACAAGTTGAGTATAGATAGTTACAACGAGGGTGGGTCCACAAATGGTGGAGCCGAGCGGAGTGGAGCTAACGGGGTTAGACATTAGCCGATTGAATATTACCGATGAGTCGGGTTACAGGGTTAACAGAAAGGTAGGCGATAACCCAGAAATGGAAAGGAGGGCCCAAAGGTGGCCTTTGGAGGGCAAGGGAGTGTATTGCCCAGCAGAGGCGGGAGTGCGCTAGCAGATGTCGGAGCTGTCCGGAAGCCTTCGGGGCTCCATACTTAGGGAGGTGTAGGTAATAAATTGAAAGGAGGGGGTGGTGACCATCGAGGGGTGCCGAGGTGGTTGCAGGATATGGGAGCTCCGAGGTTAGTGAAGAAGGAGTGGAGTAGACTGGAGGGATCGGAGTGAGTGGAAGTCGATGGCCGGGGATGGATACGACAGTATTCCACACTATGTCAAAGGACATGTGAGGGTGGCGATGTGAAGGGAACCAAGATCCACACTTCAGCAGATCGCGAAGACCAATTTCTGTCCAAATATGGAAGACTCCGGTCAAAACAAATGCGAAAACACCTTAGATCATGAGGGAAAAATCTGAAATAAATCATGGAAGCCTGTATTAAGGATACAAAGACCCACGCATACAATAAATCCCGAATAATTAAACAGAAACATCGCCTGCATACAAACGAGTGCGAAAACAACACATGTGATTACCAGTGGTGTGTCAGGGCCCGGCCTCGGACTCGGAGGCTCCCTGACCTCAACCCCCATCTGACCTGTCCTCACACTATGCAGGGCATGAGATGAGAAGAAGGGTAAAGGTCTCATCTCCCCACATGGTTGCTATATAAAGGAATGGGTCACATGCCCACAACTATACAGCTCCTAGAGTTGTGTAGTGTGACCCAGTGTCATATCCATCCCCGGCCATCGACTTCCGGTCCCTCCGATCCCTCCGGTCTAACTCCACTCCTCCCTCACTAACCTCGGAGCTCCCGTATTCCGCAATCCTCTCGGTACCCCTCGATGGTCACCACCCCCTCATTTCAATTTATTACCTATGCCTCCCTAAGTACGGAGCCCCGAAGACTTCCGGACAGCTCCGACGTCCGCTAGCGCACTCCCGCCTCCGCTGGGCAATACACTCGCCTGCCCTGCAGAGCCCACCTTCGGGCCTATCCCTCCTTTCCGTTTCTGGGTTATCGCCTGCCTTTCCGCTAACCCCGCAACCCGACTCGTCGGTAATATTCAGTCGGCTAATGTTTAAACCCCGTTAGCTCCGCTCCGTTCAGCTCCGCCAATTGCGGACCTGTCTTCGCTGTAACCATATATATATCCTACTTGTACATAGGTTACACCCCAGTAGTAAAATCAACTAGAGTTACCCCCCCCTTCGGTTCTGATTGCCAGTCAGTAAGTTAGGGCACGGACGTGTCACTAGGCACAGCGCTCTTGGCAGAAGTCGCTGAGGCCAAAGCCCTCCGCCACGGAGACTCTCCCTCATCTCAAATCCAGTCTCTGACACCCAGAAGGAACATCCAGGTGGCAGTGCCCAGTAAGCATGGGAACCCTCTGGGCGAGTTGCTCGCCCAGAATTGTGGCTGTGACCTCTGGGAACATTCTGGGTGAGCTGCTCGCTCAGAAAGTTCCCACACTATCCCATGTGCGCGTGTACACACAAAGGCAACAACAAGGCAACAATCAAAGAATAAAGGGAGTAAAGTAGGTGGGGAGTCCAGGGCACCCTAAGGCAGGGTGCTGAACCCTGACATTGTGTGCATGAACTTTTGCTAACTTGACAAATACCGCGAGTTAGAGTATGATTTTAGTACTGTTAGAAAGGTTGGATTAAATGAAAATTTATGATGTTGAGAACGTGAAAAAACCATTCAGAAATGAGTGAGATACAAGGACATGAAGTTGGTAACCTGAAGATGTGTGGGAAGACAACTTCTAGAGGTCCCAAGCTGTGAGGTCTTTGGGTAGCTCAGCACACAAGGCCGTAAGTGATACAAGTTTGTGTATTTTATGGAGGTGTGTAAGCAGTTACCCGGAGGTTCCCGCTTACCCACGTGACTATATGTATCTAATTACATGTGGCTCGGGGTTCAGGGCTATTGTCAGGGACGCGTCCGGGGTAGAGGGGGTCTGGATGTATCGCCCGGCAGAAGGGCCCTCACGGGGTGCAAACCGGGCGCGTGTGCTGGCGGGTCCGGGGAGGGACAGCAGTCCCTGGCCACTTAGACTGAAGTGGAGAATGTGTTATTGTTATTAAAAGGGAAAACTATACTACTTACCTGAAGTGGAGAATGTGAGAAGAAGGTTACTTCTTCGGTTCCCACTTCAGGTACATTTATGTACATGCGGCTTGAGTCACATGACGAGTGCCACGTCACCCTCGGAGGCAGCCGCAGGCATCCGGGTATCCCCATGGGGGATCCCAAGAGCGTCCGCTGCATGCGCGCGTGTTGGGCACAGCGGGGAGCCGTCCGGGGTGTGTGGGCCGGACGGGTCAATAGTACATTGATACAGAGGAAGGTGGTCCGTGTAGATAGAAGGAAATAAACAAGAAAAGGAAGATGAGAGGAATGAGATAAAGAAAAGGGGAAGAAAGAGAGAAAAGGAAAAGGGGAGGAGAGACAGAGGAAGGAGGAGGGAGAGGGTTGGACAGCGGGGAGCGGGTGTGGTGTGACCGGGTGGGTCCGGGTGGACCCGGGTCAGGCGGGTGTGCCCTGACACCAGGTCAGGGGAGGGGATACAGTGCCAGGCCTCATGAGGCACAACCCCAAGTGGGGACTAGCACACCAAGGGGTGGGGCACTGACTTGCCACCCTGTGGGCAGGCGACCCTGTCTGGGTTGCATAAGGGCCCACCCTCAGGAGCCCAAACCCATGTCAAGGGGAAGAGGGAGAGTGGTATGCAACCGATGGCAGACCCCCAAGCAGGGACCACTGCCAGAGGTGGTGGGCCACTGAGTACCTCAGTACCCTATGGGCAAGCTACCCTGCAGGGAAGTGTCCATATGTTATGCGAGACTGCCGAACTCAACGAGTTTGGAAAAGTCGAAGCTCCCATCAATGCAACAATTGACCCCAACTTCCCCATGAGGAGAACAGTGGGGGTCAGAAGTGGCACACGACACTGCATATGCTTGGTGGACAAGCATGAATGGAAAAGTATCTGTACACTGGTACAAACAGACCGAAACTGCCTTTAAAAGTGTCAAGGTACATAAAGACCTTCGTGAAAAAGCGAAGGAAACCGAGAAATATTTCTTGGAACTCCTGAGTATTGCAAAACTTGCAGAGGATTACAACTCCCCTGAGAACAGGGGGAAAATCTCCTGGGAAAGACTAGGCAAAGCTGCCTATGTGAAGTCCCAGTTCAAATGTCACGGCCATGCATTCCGGCCCATTAGCTGCCCGTCCGATGCCGCCCGAGCCCATCACCGCTATGCGAGCGTGAGCACGAGCCCCAACCTCAACCCTATCCTCCCTGAAGACTCCCTGCTCACCCCCCCACTTGCCCTAGGCTCCCCCGCACCTGGCCGACTCCCCCACAGCCACACTAACCTTCCTGCCCTGAGTCCGCCTCTGGCACCATGCCCAGCGCGACTCCTCTATCCTGCCAACTTGGCCCCTACAGGGCCGCTATCATCCCCATGCCCGACTCCGGTCCAACTCCGAGTCCGGTGCCGCTACGATACCATCGCTGCTATTGCGGCCCTATGCTCCTTCGTTTATTTATCTGTTATTGTTTGTTTTGACCCTCGGTCATTGCTGGCCGCTGTGCGGCCAACCCCGCTCCTTATTCATGTTTGCTTCCGGACCCTTCGGCCTTCGGCCCAGGTCCGCTTCCATTCATTCCTTCCTCCTATATATATCCTGTATACTACACTATAGTACTTTAGCTCTAATATCGATGTGACCACGACCCCTAAGTCCTGACCCCAACAAGGCAACCCCAGTGAGTCCGAAATGAGGGCCAAGAGACAGCTAGGGGGCACAGCACTCCCTTTAGAGTTGCTGAGGCCAAATGCCCTACCCCCAGGCCTTGTTCACGGCATCATTCGGTGCCGACCCTGGACCAGTGTCTAACATCAAACCACTCAGGATGCCTGAGGAATGTGCTGCAAAAGCTGTGGGGTGGGAAGTGTCAGAGACCAGGTTGAGACGAGGGAATGTCTCCATGGCGGAGGGCTTCGGCCTCAGTGACTTATGCCAGGAGTGCTGTGCCAAGTAACACGTCCATGCCCTAACTTACTAATTGGCAACCAGAACTGAAGGGGGGTAAACTCTAGTTGATTTTATTACTGAGGTGTAACCTATGTACAAGTTGAGTATATATAGTTACAACGAGGGTGGGCCCATAAATGGTGGGGCCAAGTGGAGCAGAGCTAACAGAGTTAAACATTAGCTGATTGAATATTACCGACAAACTGGGTTACGGGGTTAGCAGAATGGTAGGCGATAACCCAGAAACGGAAAGGAGGGATAGGCCCGAAGGTGGGCTTGCAGGGCAAGCGAGTGTATTGCCCAGCAGAGGCAGGAGTGCGCTAGCGGACGTCGGAGCTGTCCAGAAGCCTTCAGGGCTCTGTACTTAGGGAGGCGTAGGTAATAAATTGAAAAGAGGGGGTGGTGACCATCGAGGGATACCGAGGTGATTGCAGAATATGGGAGCTCCGAGGTTAGTGAAGAAGGAGCGGAGGTAGTCCGGAGAGATCGGAGGTAGTGGAAGTCGATGGCCATGGATGGATATGACAGGAAGCGAAAGCTTCCAAATACTGGGAGAGAGATGCAAGTCTCCACACTGGACAGATGAGCCAGCAACCATCCTTCCCCACAGGAAGAACAGTAAACTTACTGCACTCTACACCTGAGCCAAGTGGCTCAGGGACACAACAACCCGCTCCCACCCAGGGAGTGCCCACTTCGTCAAGTCCACAGCTCCATAGCCCAGGCTATGTCATCGCATCTGATGCAGCAATTGGATGTCCAGATGAACAACCCCGAGGAAAACCCCCCTCCAGGTGTCAGGGACAGCTCCGAGAGCGGCGAGGCCCCAGTGAGAGGGACTTGATGGGACAAGTGCCGGCTATGCGTAGTGGCGGTCCCGTCATGGGGTGAGCATCCCCGACCACTTAGGCTGAAGTGGGAAGTTGAGAAGAAGGCTGCTTCTTCTGTTCCCACCCCAGGTGCTATTATATACATGCGGTCAGGGTCACGTGGGAGGAGCCACGTCATCCCCGCACACAGCCGCACTCCCTGTCATATCCCGGAATCCCGACCCCGTGCACTCCCACCACACCACACCTTCCTAACAACTTCACCATCCCCTACACCATGCCTCCCCACTCCCCAAGTCACCTTCCCTCCTGATTGTCTCAGCTCCGGTCTGGTTGCAGCACACCGATCCTTGGCCACTCCCATCCCAGAAGCTCGGTCCCAAGTCGGAACATTCGGAGACCCCGGATTTGCTCCGATATCCCGACGGACCTCCGACATCCCATGACATGCCCTTAAACCTCTCCTCCACCCATTTCATTTATTTGAGTCACCTAACATCCTTCGGATACGCAACTCCGCTTTCGGAGCTACCCGCATCCTTCGGTGATCTCCCTCACGTTATCACTTATTAGTCACCTTCTATTCTTAGCACGACTACCTTCTTCCTTTCATTCAGTCGGCTAACCCCCTTTGTCCATTTGTCTTCCCCATTCATTTTCCGGCCTTCAACTCTGCCCTCCTTGGCCCGACACCTCGGTTCCCCGTTCAGATATTGTTCGGGACCTTTCGGTACCTCTCGGTATCATTCGGTACCTTTCGGTGTTTTCCCATTTGTCAGTTCGGACTTTGACTAGGTCCTCCCCATCCTCCTTTATAAATACCCGTAGATTAGAACCTGTAGTTCCTCAGTTCTAATCTCGACTAAAATGCCACCCAAAGTCCCTCTGAGTGAATTCCGCTCCCGTTCTACAAGATACCTCAGACATAAGAAATACAAGGACTAACTGAGACGTAACGGAGGCACAGCGCTCCCTCCGAGTCGCTGAGGCCACATCCTTCTTAGAGCCTCTTGTACCATCCAGCAGAACCGGGCTCCCTGAGAAGCTTCGGTTCACTACCAGAGCCCTCGGACCCCCCTCTAGTTGAGCCCCACCTGCATTCGGACTCACGCATTTACCCCCTTTCCATCATGGGTTTTTGACACTCCCCTGGGTATCTCCGTGGGAGATCCTGGAGGTGTGCCGCTCTGTGAGCAGGAATGCGCATGGCAGGCGTGGCGATCGGGGGAGCGGGGTTAGGTGTGTTAGTAATACATAGAGAAAGGGAAGTCGACCATAGAAGGAAATAGAAAGAAAGAAGGAAAGGGGAAAGAGGAGACAAAGGGTGATAGTGGGGAAGCGGAGTAGGGCGGTACGGCGCGGGGTGCGGCGTAGGGTCAGGCAGGTGTGCCCTGACACCAGGGCAATAACTCTACCCTTGAAGAAAGGGAAAGTGACATGGTAATATGCCATTGAGGCGCCTGTGAAAACACCTTCCTCCAACTCAAGGCCCTGCACACAAAATTGTATGCGAGGAACCACAAACAACAATTGCAGAAACTTCTACTCCATCTAACCCACCTCCACCACTGCCTGTCTGTAAACACCCTTAACACGTGACTCCTCACAGAACCAGTGAGGAGGAATACTAAAGATATATAATCTTTAGGTTGAAATCTATTTTCAAAACTTTCTCCTACTTCTATTTCCCTCCCATCCCCTTGTCCTGCGATATCCATTTACTTCAAAGTAACAGCCCCACACTCCTTACTCCTTCCTCCCTTTCTTATTTCTCATCCTTTCCTAAATGTACACATCACCCACTTTCAAGTGGCGATAACAAACTTTCATTGAAAAATGATTATACTTTGAATTTTTTTTTTCTCTCTTAAACCATGTATGTGTCGCATATGCAATGCAAAGGGGGAGAATGTCAGGGCAATAGCCTTGAACCCTGAGTCTTATGTAACAAAGGTGTACTTAGAGTCATGTGGTTAAGCAGCAACTTCTGGTTACCACTTAACATTACTGTAAAATACACACCATTGTAACACTTATGGACTAGTGTGCTGAGCGACCCACAAGACTGTCAGAGACAGGAATATTGTCGGAGATGGACAAACTGTCAGAAGATGGATGGAAGACAGTTTGGGTTTCTGTCTGAGTCGGGGTCGGAGGTGATGCAGAGGTCTGTTGGAGTGTGCATGCGTGGAAATGGGGGCAGAAATGTGCAGCGCGTCCGGAAGCGCTGTTCAAGGTTAGCAGAGTGGGATCGCGGCCTCAGCGACTCAAGAGGAGCACTGTGCCCTGAGCTTGACATTTGGGGGAGATCCCATATTTACGGACTGACACTTACAGCGGACTTCAAACAAGACTTCCGGGCAGAGTGGACCTGTAGGAGGAGCGTGGACTCAGAGGGGGGAAGCCCCCTTTGCAGAAGGAGGGACTCAGACCAGACAGGGGGGGTACTCTAGACTGAGGTCCCCGAAAGTATTTACAAGGTATAAGTAGGTAAGAGAAATCAAAAGAGGGACCGGTCGGTCTGGTGCAGAAATAAGTGGAAATGAGCAGGGACTTGTCAAACTAAACCAAGGACAAGAACCTGGGAGATGGGAGGCAAGGAATGAATAAGGTCAAAGCAGATCAAGTACCAATATTGACAGATTAAATGAATGAATAGGAAAGTGCAATAGCACATGGATCAAATGCCAATATTGGGGTGAACATAATAGGCACTCGGCAAGGAATGAATGTTATGTTGCCAAGTGACAAAAATGGCCAGAGGACAAAAGCGGAGGTCAGCGCGCAGCGCCGATACAAGTCTGCAAATAAGTGGGGTTGGTGCGGTGCCGACACAAGTCCGCAAACAGAGGTTGATCTGTCAGCACTGTCACACAAGGACAGCATGAAGGCCAACAGAGGTACAGAGGGGAGTGGGAGTGTTGACCTGACCAGAGGTGTCAAGGGCAACCAGAAGTGGCCAGAGGGTGCAGAGATGGGCAGAGGGTGCGGAGTGGGCGGAGGGTGCAGAATGCACAGAAGCAGGGCATGGCTGTGACCACATAGCGGGAAGCGATGAGTGTGGTTCAGATGGAGACAAGGCAGGCATGACTGAATGCTGGGAGCGCCAAGGGCTCAGGAACTGGAGGTAAGGTCGGAATACTGGCAGGGTCTAGGTTCTGATTATTGGCCAAGTCTCACACAATAAGGCAGGGGGCCAGACATGGGGTTGGGGGCTGGTTAAGATGGGTTTCGGGTCGGCAGATTCGCCTATCGGCATTGGTTCGCCGCTGACGGAGCCCCAGGATTTGTCGGTCGTGACAAAGACCTCACAATGTCGAAGCACATGTGAGAGTGGCGATGTGGTGGGAACTGGTCATCAGAACCGAGATCCACACTTCGGGAGATTGTGAAGACCAATGTCTGGAAGTCTCTGGCCAAAACAAAGTGCAGAGAATGCACAGAACACCATGGAAAAATCTGTAATAAATCATGAGAGCCCATATTAAGGTTACTGTTAGATTGTGCGGATTTGGACGACTCCGGAGTGGAATCGGAGACTTAGCATGGAAGGACCTTGGCCTCAGCAACTCAGGCAGAGCACTGTGCCATTGCTGGTTGTCCTAGGGGTCCTGTCACAGCCATGCATTCTGGCCCATTAGCTGCCCATCCCGATGCCACCTGAGCCCATTCCCGCTGCGTGAGCGTGAGTGCGAGCCCCAACCTCAGCCCTATCCTCCCTGAGGACTCCCTGCTCACTCTCCCACAGCCACACCAACCTCCCCACCCTGAGTCCGCCTCCGGCACCATGCCCAGCATGACTCCTCTACCCCGCCCACTTGGCCCCTACAGGGCCACTACCATTCCTGCACCTGACTCTGGCCCAACTCCGAGTCCAGCGCTGCTATGATACCATCGCCGCTATTGTGGCCCTATGCTCCTTCCTTTATTTATCTGTTATTGTTTGTTTTGACCTTCGGTCATTGCCGGCCACTGTGCGGCCAACCCCACTCTTTGTCCCCTTTTGCTTCCGGACCCTTCGGCCTGGGTCCGCTTCCATTCATTCTTTCCCCATATATATATCCTTGTGACATCTCAGGGTAGCTCAGCACACAGAGCCGTAAGTGATACAAGTGTGTGTATTTTACAGTAGTGTGTAAGCAGTTACCTGGAGGTTCCCGCTTACCCACGTGACTATATGTATCTAATTACATGTGGCTCGGGGTTCAGGGCTATTGCCCTGACAATCCTGTATGTTACTATATTGTACCTTAGCTCTAATATCGATTTGACCACGACCCCCAAGTCCTGACCCCAGCAAGGCAACCCCAGTAAGTCTGAAATGAGGGCCAAGAGACAGCTAGGGGGCACAGCGCTCCTTTAGAGTCGCTGAGGCCAAGTGCCCTACCCTCAGGCCTTGTTCATGGCATCATGGCCATCGCGGCCTATAGTGGCCCGCAATGGCGACCTTCGGTGCCGACCCCAGATCAGTGTCTAACATGAGTGACATTAAAGTCATGGCTCAGGGAAAAGTCAATGTTCACGCACAATCCATATTTAAAACACATAACGAAATTTACATGGAAAATATGATAAATTAGAAACTACCACTATGCAAAGTTTCAGGCCAAACGGTCCAGCCATGGTGAAGTTACACCAGTGATGGGAATAGAGAATTCTGCACTATGCTAAAAGACACGTGAGGGTTGCGATGCGAAGGGAACCAGCTGTTGGAACTGAGACCTGCACTTCGGCAGAACGTGAAGACCAATTTCTGTCCAAATAAGGAAGACTCCGGTCAAAACAAAGCATGGAGAACACAAAAACACCTTAGATCATGAGGGAAAAATCTGAAATAAATCATGGAAGCTGTCATATCCCAGAATCCCGACCCCATAATCTCCCACCTCATCACACCTTCCTAACAACCTCATCATCCCCTACACCATAACTCCCCACTTCCCAAGTCACCTTCCTTCCCAACTGTCTCAGCTCCAGCCTGGTTTGCAGCACACGTTACCTTGGCCACTCCCATCCCGGAAGCTCGGTCCCGAGTCCGAACATTCGGAGACTCTGGATTTGCTCCGATCTCCCGACAGATCTCCGACATCCTGTGACATACCTCTAAACCATTCCCTCTCCCATTTCATTTATTGGAGTCACCCAACATCCTTCGGATACGTAACTCCACCTTCGGAGCTACCCACATCCTCCAGTGATCCCACTCACGTCATCACAAATTAGTCACCTTCCACTTATAGTACGACTGTTGTCTTCTTTCCATTCAGTCAGTTAACTTCCTCTTACCCATTTCTCGTTCCCATTCATCCTCCAGCCTTTTACTCCACCCTTCTTGACCTGACACCTCAGTTCCCCATTAAGGATATCGTTCGGGACCTTTTGGTACCTTTTGGTATCATTCAGCACCTTTCAGTGTTTTCCATTATCACTCGGACTTTGACTAAAGTCCTTCTCCTTCCTCCATATATAAATACTTGTAGATTAGAACCCATTGTACCCCAGTTCTAATCTCGACTAAAAGTTATGCCAAGTCCCTCGAGTGAATCCCAACTCCTTCCTACAAGATACCTCAGACACATGAAATATAAGGACTAACTGAGATGTAACGGAGGCACAGCGCTCCCTCCGAGTCACTGAGGCCACATCCTTCTTAGAGCCTCTTGTACCACCCAGCAGACCCAGGCTTCCTGGAGAAGCTTCGGTTCACTACCGGAGCTCTCGGATCCCCTCTAGTTGAGCCCCACCTGCATTTGGACTCACACACTTTCCCCTCATGTGGGGTTTTTGACAGAAGCCTGTATTGAGGATACAAACACCCATGCATACAATAAATCCCAACTGTCAGAGACCAGGTTGAGACGAAGGAGTGTCTTCATGGTGGAGGGCTTCGGCCTCAGCGACTTATGCCAGGAGCGCTGTGCCAAGTAACACGTCTGTGCCCTAACTTACTAAACTGGCAACCAGAACTGAAGGGGGGTAAACTCTAGTCGATTTTATTACTGAGGTGTAACCTATGTACAAGTTGAGTATATGTATATAGTTACGACAAGGGTGGGTCTGCAAATGGTGGAGCCAAGCGGAGCGGAGCTAACGGGGTTAGACATTAGCCGATTGAATATTACCGACGAGTCGGGTTACAGGGTTAACGGAAAGGTAGGCGATAACCCAGAAATGGAAAGGAGGGATAAGCCCGAAGGTGGCCTTTGGAGGGCAAGCGAGTGTATTGCCCAGCGGAGGCGGGAGTGTGCTAGCGGACATCGGAGCTGTCCGGAAGCCTTCGGGGCTCCGTACTTAGGAGGCGTAGGTAATAAATTGAAAGGAGGGGGTGGTGACCATCGAGGGGTGCCGAGGTGGTTGCGGGATATGGGAGCTCCGAGGTTAGTGAAGAAGGAGCGGAGTAGACTGGAGGGATCGGAGTGAGTGGAAGTCGATGGCTGGGGATGGATATGACACCGACTAATTAAACAGAAACGGTGCCCACAAACAAACGAGTACGAGAACAACACATGTGATTACCGATTGTGCATGCAAACTTTTGCTAGCTTGACAAATACTGAGAGTTAGGGTACGACTTTAATATCGTTAGAAAGGTTGGATTAAATGGAATTATGACGCTGAGAACGTGAAAAACCATTCAGAAATGAGGGAGATATAAGGACATGAAGTTAGTAACCTGAAGAAGTGTGGTGTAAGGAGTGGTAACCCCACCCCTTATTTCCCATTACATAATTGTATAATTGTCTTGTAATAAACATGTATATACAAAGTACATACAATAGGGGGGCTCACAGTTGAATAAATTCGCCTAAACTGGATCTCAAGTGAGATTTCTCAAGTGAACCTAAAGTGACAAAAGTGCGTCAAAACTAGATCTAAAGTCGCCACTTTAGGTCCTTCTCGACTTGGGGCTCAGGAGCCCCAATTTGCCTAAAGTCACCCATCTAAACTCGGCTTTAAAACTGAGTAAGTCTGTGTTAAACACTAACTGTCAGTTTGCTACCTAGGTCACCTGTCCGTTCCCTTCACCATGCTGCTGCTGCTGCTCGGCATGGATATTGTTGTCACTGTTGTGTGTCTGAACTAGAACTCAAGAGTGGATCCTTAATTTTAGACATTGGCGTTGTTGATGGTGACATGCATGTATTCACAGAGCATGCTGGAGGGCCGCATGTTGTCATGGCAGATGCGACACAAGGACAAAGGGGGACGGGGCAGCTTCAGCCAAAGCGTCAGAGGCACTAGTTTCATGTTCACTGTTTCCTTTGTTGTCATTAGCCCAATGGATTGTACATTACACCTATATAAACAACATCGCACTCTAGTGCTCCCATTTGCCCAAGTCTTCGTCAAAAGAACCAGTTCAAAGGCTTGACTCAGTCGGGATGGCAATTGATTTTATGTAACGTGTTCAATGTAAATATGCTCTGAGGTTGTTCCTCCAACAGAGCACACTGCATGTATGAGGAGCTGGCAGTCGGAAGTACTTGGCATTCGGATGTATAGTGATTGCGTGACACAGAATGGAATGGACTTATGAGATCCAGGCCCAAGCTACTTTGGACGCACTTTAGAACCACCCTAACTGTGAGCGCCCTTGAAGTGACCTAAACTCGACCTAAACTCGCTCTAAACTGAGGCCCCACTTGAGGTGGAATTTAGGTCAATTTTGAACCACTTCAGAACCCAGTTTAGCTCCACTTTAATCAACCGTGAGGCCCCCTAATAGTGTGGGAAAGTGGAAAGAGCAACTTAGCCTTTCCTCCCATACTGTTGTAAATAATAACTTCATACAAGTTACTTTTGTTGGCAGCCTGAGGAACTAGGCTAACCAGGGTTGGCATCTACACCAACCCCTTACATGTGGGAATACAACTTCTAGAGATCTCGAGCCTCAAATAAAATTCATAAAAATATGATACCATTAAGGATGACCTATGATAACAACCAACAATACATGCAAAGGACTAGGATGCAATAATACGAATGGAAACCAGGGAAAATGGATGAAAACCATGATAAACCACAAAACTATGATGGACCATGGCAGGAATTTTAGGGAACAAAATACTAATAAGGCAGAGAGCTCTAACACATTCATTTGATCAATTCTAAACCTGAACAATTCACTCATTTATCATTTCAAGTCTCATTTTAACTAAATGTCACTGAATAAAAATAGAATAAATCAGCTGAAAGTCTTAGCGCAGCTGTATGTGTAGCAATGCGAAGTTTGAATTCAGAATCACCGAGTCATAGCGAACTTAATGGTAAATAAGAGGGACTGTCAGAGACCAGATCAAGATGAAGGAATGTCTCCATGGTGGAGGGCTTTGGCCTCAGCGACTTATGCCAGGAGCGCTGTGCCAAGTAACACATCCGTGCCCTAACTTACTAACTGGAAACCAGAACTAAAGGGGGGTCAACTCTAGTCGATTTTATTACTGAGGTGTAACCTATTTACAAGTCAAGTATATATAGTTACAGCAGGGGTGGGCCTGTAAACGATGGGGCCAAGCGGAGCGGAGCTAACGGGGTTAAACATTAGCCAATTGAATATTACCAACAAATCGGGTTATGGGGTTAGCAAAATGGTAGGCGATAACCCAGAAATGGAAAGGAGGGATAGGCCCGAAGGTGGGCTTGCAGGGCAAGCGAATGTATTGCCCAGCAGAGGCAGGGGTGCGCTAGCGGACGTCGGAGCTGTCTGGAAGCCTTTGGGGCTCCATACTTAGGGAGGCATAGGTAATATATTGAAAAGAGGGGGTGGTGACCATCGAGGGAAGCGGAGGTGATTGCAGAATACGGGAGCTCCGAGGTCAGTGAAGAAGGAGCGGAGGTAGTCCAGAGAGATCGGAGGTTGTCATATCCATCCCTGGCCATCGACTTCCGGTTCCTCCGATCCCTCCAGTCTAACTCTGCTCCTCCCCCACTAACCTCGGAGCTCCCTTATTCCACAATCCTCTCGGTACCCCTCGATGGTCACCACCCCCTCATTTCAATTTATTACCTACGCCTCCCTAAGTACAGAGCCCCGAAGACTTCCGGACAGCTCCGACGTCCGCTAGCACACCCCCACCTCCGCTGGGCAATACACTCGCCTGCCCTGCAGAGCCCACCCTCGGGCCTATCCCTCCTTTCCGTTTCTGGGTTATCGCCTGCCTTTCCGCTAACCCCGCGACCCGACTCATCGGTAATATTCAGTCAGCTAATGTTTAAACTCCGTTAGCTCTGCTCCGTTCGGCTCCGCCAATTGCGGACCCGTCTTCGCTGTAACCATATATATATATATCCCACTTGTACATAGGTTACACCCCAGTAGTAAAATCAACTAGAGTTACCCCCCCTAGGTTCTAATTGCCAGTCAGTAAGTTAGGGCACGGATGTGTCACTAGGCACAGCGCTCTTGGCAGAAGTCGCTGAGGCCGAAGCCCTCCGCTATGGAGACATTCCTTCGTCTCGAATCTGGTCTCTGACAGAGGTAGTGGAAGTCGATGGCCATGGATGGATATGACAGGGACTTGGAATAACTGCGACAAATGCAGCGCAGTCAAGTTCCAATTAAATCATTAAAATAGCTGAGGCGAGGAAGGACAATAAGGATTCTAGGTGCAGTCTGACTGCAGCAGAACCACAATTCAGCACAGCTGAGTGCAGTAGAACTATAGCGTGAAAATTTCAATTTTATTCAGGTTGAGGAAAATAAACTGTAAATAAATCCTGTAAATACGAGGTAGAGCATGACAAAGGAAGGCAACCCAAGGAGTATAAAAGGGAGACCCTTTCTGCGACTTTTTTCCCCCCTCAGAGAAGTAAGATTATTTTTCTCAAGCATTTCTGGTTATCACTCCAGTGCGAAAAAGTGAAATACAGTTAAGATTGCCACTGTAGTATAAGGCAGCAATTAGGGAGAGAAATATTAAGTAAATATTTCAACAGGAGAGCTGGTTAACACTCCAGATTTCAAAGTGTAAACACAAAACAGTTATTTTGCTACTGTTAAAACAAGCAATAAAAAATAAGACAAGGCCAAGGGACACTTCAGACATGACCTAAACCCATTAACTGAGTGGAATCTTTGAAAATTCACCAAGTGGAAGATTCAATTCAGGATAAAATCCAAATTTAACGATTCTACACAGAATTACACCCCGATAAATTGAGAAACTACAATAGAGGAACAGCTCTGCAGGGCATTGTTTATCTGTAAGTCATTTCTCAGAGATTTTAGACTAACCCATAAAATAGAATTAGCCAAAACACTCGGATTGGTACTATAATTACAACATTTTTACTAGTACACTTCCCCATCCTAACTAAAGAACCAGGGAACAGCTTGGTGGTGGTCTCGTTTGAACCTCCCAACTGATCTTCCTTTGTTCTCTCCTTCAGCGGACAGCCCTCACTCGGGCTTGCATCCCTGTTCTGGCTTCTTAGACTGAAGCAGGAATGTTATCATTAGAATGGAAAGCTAAACTAGACTAATCTAAGGTACTTGCCTGAAGCAGGAATGAGAAGAAGGTTACTTCTTTGGTTCTGCTTCGGCTCAGTTTATATACAAGCAGGAACGGGTCATGTGAAGGTGCCATGTTGAAAGAGGGCTTGTGGCTCTCTATGCCGACTAAGCTCATGGGGGACTGCTCTCCAAACTCCTACTTTCTCACTAAACTTCGCTACACTCGATCCTTAAACTCCATGGTGGGTTCTCCAGGATTCTGCAAGGTCCAGGCTACTACCCACTCATTGTGGGCTAGACAGTTGCCCTTATTCCTACTGTTGGATTCCACTCACTCACACCCACTCTAGCATGTCCTGGAACCTTAGAGAATTTGGGGGAGGGGAGAACTTCTTTTCACAAATCCGGTCTGTACAGGATTATATCTAATAATTATTTTTAGAAAGAATAGATGGGGAATATTGGTACCATATGGTACCTTGGTACCTTATTAGGCGAAATAATAAAAAAGGGTAACAGTATCAATAAAAGAATAACTGAAATGATGGCAAAATATGAAAATATATGAAAATAAGCGATTTCTCAACAGATTTACGGAATTAAGAGCCGAAATTGAAAATGAAGCTGGAGATAACTCTCACACAGCCGATAAGCATTTTTACCTATTTATTAGACGCCGTGGGAACGAGTGAGGCTGGAATTCTGGGTTGCTGCTGAGATTCCCACACCCACACATACTCGTGACCTGCTGTGCCTAACTTCTCCAATGCGGAACTCTGTCAAATCTCCACCGATTGGGACGTTCTTGGTATCGTCAGAATTGTACGAATTAGGACTATTTTTAGATACCAAATTTGTACCGAGTTGTCACGTGAATGAAAGTCATTTCCCAATCGTAGAATCGGGTATCCGAGCCGAGTCTGTGTGTGGGTGATTATCCCACCTACAACGTCAGCCTCGGACAGAGCCATGCTATTGTGGGTGGCTCCATGGGTGATCCTGAGTGCTTAGGGAAAAGAGGTACAAGTAGAGATGTGTGGAAAATAATTCCACAATAAATGTTACTCAATACAGGAGTGACCAAACTGCTCTTTCTATCGCTCAGAGTGCATGCTAGTTATCTAGCAGGTTCAGGATCGCTCACTCTTCTCCTGTGGTGTGATAACCAAATATTACTGAGAGATTATTCAATTAAGAAGTCCCTCCACCAAATTCTCACTAATTCTCACTATGACACTTGTGTTCAGCTGTGTCTAACTGACCCTAACTCATGCTTAGAGTGACGTGTTAGTTTTATATTAACTAACAACTAATATTTGCTTTTATCTTTTGGAGCAAATGAACCAACCACTGGTGAGGAGAATTAGACTTATATTTCTACCTGAGGTTTGAGAGGGGGCAGAAGTGGCAGCCTTTTATGCTTTTCAGAGACTTCTCTACTCCCACACCTCACACTAGTTACATGTGCTACATTTGTATTATAGATAATTCTAGAATATATAGGGGCTTTGTCAGGACACAGTGAGGAGGGAGTAGCGTGCCTGGACCTTTCCCCAGAAGGGAGGCTGGAGGTAGAGGATGGGTGGAAGGACCGTGGCCTCAGCGACTTGGAGGGGAGCACTGTGCCTATGTTTAGTAATGCTTAGTGTCTGGTCCTTAACTTCAGAATGAAGGGGGGCACGCACTCTGGGGGAATAGTCGTTATTGTCGATTTTGCACTGAGGTGCCATTAACTACAGTACAGGACTTATATACATAATACAAGACAAATAGGAACAAAGGGAAAACCCAAGATGGACTTACCCACTTACCGGGTTGGCGAGCTCATGAGAGAATCGCCTTATCAAGCATTGTGGAGTGGGTAGGTGAAGGGTGGAATTAGTGACAGCTATTGGAAAGTGGGAAAACCTTTGCAGGGTTGGCAGGGGTCCTGGGAGGTCCATAGTAATATTGGGTAGGTAGAAATATTAATAAATGTCTAAGATGAGGATAAGAGGTACCGGAGAAGATACTGGAGATCAGAGGGGGAGGTGGACCAGAGGGTATGGCAGAGGTGATGGAGAGGATGAACTGGAGGTGAACCGGAATGGTGGCAGAGTAGGTCGGAGGTTAGGTGGAGTTGGTATGGATATGACAGGCTTGGGCTGTGTAAGCTTAATAATGGACTTAGGACATGACTCAGCAATAAGTAATGTCTTTTGGGCTGATCTCAGCAGGGCCTTGCAGTGCTACGCTTTACACTGCCTTCATTATGAACGGTTATATTTAGAAATGACTCAGCTATAAAGGAACTTTCTAGACTGTTCTCTAATTCACCCCTTTTTGTGAAGTTGCATCATTACCAACGTTCTAGAGCCTTCCCAATTGATTAATAGATCTGCAGACTTCTGAATCACTTTATGCTTATGATCTGAGACCCAGATCATCAATCGATTTATTTGAGCTTAAAATCAAAAGGTTTTGATGAATCATGGGAAAATATACAAGATCCGGTTTTTTAGCATTTTCGCCTCTTCTGATGTGATCAAAAAGTGTCCATCCACACTGGGGGATACTCTGTCATATGGTATTCGGTCTGCCAGACTTCTGGGTGTCAATATATTTCCCTTGAGTCACGTTGCTTTTTGTAAGAATTTGTCAGGGCACACCTGCCTGACCCGGTGCCCCACCATCCACTCCTCCTGACCTCCCTCCTCTTCCCCTTTTACTCTTCTCTTTCTTCTCTCTTCTCTTTTCTCTTCCCTTTCCTCTTTATTCTTTTCTTATCACATGGACAACTTCCTTTGTATCAATGTACCATTGACCCGGCTGCAGTGTAACGCACCCGGACCCGGACACTGGATGACCTCCCACATACTGGATGCTCCTGGGACCTCTTACAGAGGTACCTGGACAGATGTGGCTGTGTGCGTAGATGACGTGGTGCTTCCCATGTGGCCCCAACCACATGTATATAAACACAGCCTATGTTAGGGATGAGGCACAGATTCAGACGACTCCGGAGTGGAATCGGAGACTTAGCGTGGAAGGACCTTGGCCTCAGCGACTCAAGCAGAGCGCTGTGCCATTGCTGTTTGTCCATTTGGTCCTTAATTTCACAGTAGGCGAGCAGGAAGTCTCTAGGGGGCATTTCAGGTCGATTTCGGACTGAGCCCAAAACGAGTATGTACAAGTGCCGATATATATAATGGAGGGGGAAAAAGCACAAAGAAACAAAGGGGATCCGAATCGGAACGAAGATGTCTGAACGGGAACAAAGGGAAGACAGAAGCAGAGCGGTACCGAAGGTCATAAAGCAGAACCTGTGATACGTCCGAAAGGAGGTAGGGAGGGCGAGGCCCAGAGGGGCAGGAGGATGAGGAGAAGTGGGGATGGTGACTAACTGGCTAGAATGGGAAGAAGCAGCAGTCCAAATAGGGATGAGGGGAAAACATGAGAGATACATTACAAGCGGCGAAAGTGCCGAAGATGATCTGCGAAGCTCAGAGGTTGTGGAGCTTACGGAGGTGGGGTTGAAAGTCCGAGGAATATTGGCAATGGTGTTTATGTAGTATGAGGTCACCTGTTACGGATACGGAGTCTCCAACGACCATATCTGTCGCATGGTCAAAGACTTCCCCTCTCTATCGCTCCTCCCCTCTTTCTCCTTTCCGTCCTCTATCCCGCTACCCTATCCTCCTTACCTGTTCTACCCCTTTCCCCCCTCATGCAAAGCTTTCCCCATTGGGGTTTTGGTGCTGGCCGAGGTTGTTTGTGTTTCGCGGGATTTCCCGCGACCTTACCATTTGTAGATAGTCACGCATCTTGTATGGAAACTGCCGAAGGCGGTTCCCGCTAACTAACAACTGCTCTACAACTGTCTCGTGTACCGTCTTCTGTAACAACTCTCCCTGTGACTCAACTGAACCCGTGTGACTGTACAACTCTCAATATGTCTTATAAGTCTGGTTATATCGAGTCCTCTAACAGCCCTCGCCGCGAGAACTCGAGGTCGAGAGTCGAAGACTCTCGACATGTGTATCGTCCTACTGAATCTGTACCCTATGGGTCTTCATCACTCCGCTCTCCCCCCAGTACTCAACATACGACGTCACCTCACGATCTTGGAGATTGTGAATACTTTGAGGCCCATCTTCCCGTGATGCCGGCACGTTCGCTATGCGAACACCAAGTCGCCGCCCATCCACCGTCTGTTCCCTCCTTCGCCAGTCATCATGTTTCCCCGCCAACGGTACGTTCCCTTTGGGAACGCCAAGTCACCGAAGGCCCTACTAGTCAGTCCTCATTGCACACTTATGACATCAACCCGCTACCGGTACGTTCGCACTGCGAACGCCAAGTACCCGATAGCAACTATATGAAGTTCTCACCCATCTCACAAGTCGCGACCTCGCACACGGTACGCTCCATTGAGGAGCGCCAAGTACCCGTGGCTGACCCGTCCGTCCTGGCATCTCCGACTACCTACCATCAATCCCTTAATAGCTCACTACATCACCAATCACGATCGATGGGAACTCGATCGTCCACCCCCAGGCAAGACTGGGATCACTCATCGATTACATATCCAGTTATGGTACAGACCAGATATGACCTCACTCATCCCACTATAAGAACGGATCGAGGAATGGGGAATTTCCCCCATCCCCGTAACATCACCAATGCAATGGACTAAGACCGAGGTGGAGTCAAAGTCTGAGGTAGGGACTATGATGGAGGCTCGGAGCAAGGTACGAGCGGTGCCCAAGTACGAAGTACGGGACAGCAGTGGAAGGTCGTAACTTGGTGGGAGGTCGGCAGAAGAGTACCAGAGGGAAGAGAGAGGAGAAAGGGAAGAGGGAAGGAGTGGCGGAAAGGAGAGTTGTCAGGTCTGAAGGTGAGTATCGGAGCGGATGGGAGAAGTGTAGGAGGATGACGGAAGGGTGGAGGTGTTGTGAGGGAGGAGCAGAGGAGTAGGAGGAGTAGTAGTAGGAGGGTGGTGAGAGGGGCGGTGTTTGTTCTGAGGTGAGTATTGGAGCGGACGGAGATAGGGGAGGAGAGGGAAGGTGGAGTGGAGGTGGCATGGGAGGTAAAAGGAGGTGTGTTGCCAGGACCAAAGGTGAGTATCGGAACAGACAGCGGTAGGGTAGGACTCCAGAGGTGGGGAAGGAGGAGGTCCAGAAGTCTGGTCGGGATCGGGTATGCACGGATATGACAGCCTAAGTGGGAACTGAGAAGCAACCTTCTTTTCACATTTCCCTTGTTAATAACAATAACACATTTCCCACTTTAGCCTGAGTGGCCAGGGACCCTTGCCTGCCTCGGGCCCGTTGTTATGCATGCCTGCGTCATACCTACTGGACCCTCAGCCCTGGGCGATATACCCGGGCACTCTCGACCCTGGGTCGGTCCCTGACAGAATTAGCAAATAAATATATTGTCAAAAACCCGGATTGTAGGGGAAAATGCATGAGTCCGAATGCAGGTGGGGCTCAACTAGAGGGGATCCGAGAGCTCCGGTAGTGAACTGAAGCTTCTCCAGGAAGCCCGGTTCTGCTGGATGGTACAAGAGGCTCTAGGAAGGATGTGGCCTCAGCGACTTGGAGGGAGCGCTGTAGGAGAAATAACAGTCACACTATGGAAACCCATTATGGAAATATGCCAGATGAATCACAAAACCTCATACGAGAAGTAGATATGAGAAAATAGAAGGACCTGAATTTTGATGAATTTTTACGAATTTTTACGAATTATTATGACTATACGTGATAAATCGAAAGAAAGAAAATTAGCAAAAATATTTCAAGCTTAGCATCAACGAGACGGAATTCTCGGGGGAATTTATAGCAAATATTAAACAAATAATTAGGACAATCGACCAAGATTTGACTATAAAAACAATCAGCGAACCTCCACGGAAGCTACTTTCCCACGTCCGTACACGTAGCCAAGGATGGAAGTACCATGGAACAAGGATTCCTCAGGAACTAATGCAAAATTCAAAGTTGTGTATATAATGGGAAATGTAGATGTTCCCCAAACAGACCCAATGAAAGTAATTACAGGGGAAACTACCCATAAACGACGGAGATATGACTAAAACTCCTGAAAAACGAGGACAACGTCTAAAAAGCAAGTGTGAAGACTAACCAGTAACGACCGAGACAAGCTTGATAGCCCATTAGAAAGGAAAGGATCTAATCTTAATCCTCCCAAATTTTCATAATAAAAGGATCATGCATTAATGAGATATCCAATAACGGGAATAGCGACATCAAAAGTCCGAGCTGAGGGAAAAGACGATGTTTGCGTAGGATTCATAATTCAAACATACAACGAAATTTACACGGAAATTATGAAAAATGGGGAACTATAGTTATGCAAATTTTCAGCCCAAACGGTCCAGCCGTTGTGAAGTTATACCCATGACAGGAATATAGAAATCTGCATCATGTTTAATGACACGTGAGGGTGGTGATGCGAAGGGAACCGGCCGTCGGAACCGAGATCCACACTTCGGCAGATCGCGAAGACCAATTTCCGTCCAAATAAGGAAGATCCCGGTCAAAACAAAGCATGGAAAGTGTCAGGGCCCGGCCTCGGACGCGGAGGCTCCCTGACCTCAACCCCCATCTAACCTGTCCTCACACTATGCAGGGCATGAGATGTATAGTAAAAGGAAGGATAATATATACACTTGCCTATGCGGGGCATGAGATGAGAAGAAGGGTAAAGGTCTCATCTCCCCGCATGGTTGCTATATAAAGGAATGGGTCACATGCCCACAACTATACAGCTCTTAGAGTTGTGTAGTGTGACCCGGAGGGAACATCCAGGTGGCAGTGCCCAGTAAGCGTGGGAACATTCTGGGCGAGCTGCTCGCTCAGAAAGTTCCCACGCTATCCCATGTGCGCGCGTGTACACAACACACAAAGGCAACAACAAGGCAACAGTCAAAGAATAAAAGGGGGTAAAGTAGGTGGGGAGTCCGGGGCACCCTAAGGCAGGGTGCTGAACCCTGACAGAAAGTGCAAAACAACCTTAGATCATGAGGGAAAAATCTGAAATAAATCACAGAAGCCCATATAAAAGATATAAACACCTGCACATATCATAAATCCCGAACAATTAAACGGAAACAGCACCCGCATACAAACGACTATGGGAACGATGCATGTGATTACCGAATGTGCATGCGTGTCAAAAACCCGTCGGTTATGGAGGCAGGGGTGAATGCGTGAGTCCGAATGCAGGCGGGGGCTCAACTAGAGGGGGGTCCGAGGGCTCCGGTAATGAACCGAAGCTTCTCAGGGAGCCCGGTTCTGCTGGATGGTACAAGAGGCTCTAAGAAGGACGTGGCCTCAGCGACTCGGGGGGAGCGCTGTGCCTCCGTTACGTCTCTGTTAGTCCTTGTATTTCTTATGTCTGAGGTGTCTTGTAGAACAGAGACAGGAATCACTCAGAGGGACTTGGGGTGGCATTTTGGTCGAGATTAGAACTGAGGAACTACAGGTTCTAATCTACGTGTATTTATAAAAGTGGATGGGGAGGACTTTAGTCAAAGCCCGAAATGACAAAACGGGGAGAACACCGAAAGGTACCGAATGAATACCGAGAGGTACCGAAAGGTTCCGAACGATATCTAAAACGGGGAACCGAGGTGTCGGGCCAAGGAGGGCGGAGTTGGAGGCCGGAAAATGAATGGGGAAGACAAATGGGGAAGGGGGGTTAGCCGACTGAATGGTAGTAAGAAGGTAGTCGTGCTAAGAATGGAAGATGACTAATAAGTGATAGCGTGAAGGAGATCACCGAAGGATACGGTTAGCTCCGAAAGCGGAGTTGCGTGTCCGAAGGATGTTAGGTGACTCCAATAAATGAAGTGGGCGAGGGAATGGTTTAAGGGCATGTCACGGGATGTCGGAGGTCCGTCAGGATATCGGAGCAAATCCGGGGTCTCCGAATGTTCCGACTCGGGACCGAGGTTCCGGGATGGGAGTAGCCAAGGTTCGGTGTGCCGCAACCCGAACGGAGCTGAGACAGCCAGGAGGGAAGGTGATTTGGAGAGTGGGGAGGCATGGTGTAGGGGATGGTGAAGTTGTTAGGAAGGTGTGATGTGGTGGGAGTGTGCAGGGTCGGGATTCCGGGATATGACAATGCGAACTTTTGCTAACTCAATGAATACCAGGAAATGGAACACAACTTTAGTACCATTGGAAAGGCGGGAATAAATGAAAATTTATGATACCAAGAACGTGAGAAAACATCCAGAAATGAATGAGATACAAGGACATGAAGTTAGAAACCTGAAAACGCATGGGAAGACAGCTTCAGGAGGTCCAGAGCCCTAAATAAAATACATAAAAATATGATATCTTCGAGGATAAACCATGTATGCATCGCATATGCAATGCAAAGGGGGAGAATGTCAGGGCAGCCCCAAACCCTGAGTCTGATGTAACAACAGTGTACTTAGAGTCATGTGGCTAAGTGGCAACTTCCAGTTACCACTTAACACCATCAGCAAACCTGGTACGGACCCCTCAGAGCTCTCAGAGCTCTCAGAGCTCTGTGAGCAAATTGAGTCTTTTGCTGTGCTCCCTCTACACATAGAGTCAAGAAAATGAAATATATATATGATTTTGTTCTCATAAGGATGCAGAAGTGCAAAGATAATATGGATATCCATTTTTGGATAGCCATCATCATCACTCGAAAAGCTCTATGAGCTCTATGTTTTTTTTACTAATGAATGGTCTTCATGTCTCCATGGAATCTGCTGAGTTATCTTGGCACCAGTAGTGCAATGGTAATATGGATATATGTTTCTGTAAACATGTGGAAAATAGCCATCCTCATCACTCCAAAGGCTCCAAAGGCTCTATGAGCTCTATGATCTCAGCAGGCTCATAGACCTCATAGACCTTTTGTGTTTACTGATGTATCCATGGAATATGCTGAGATACAGCACCTTGTTTATTGCTATTTGCAAAATTTGAGGAAAACTCCAAAATTCAAAACTTTGCACTTTATCTTTCATCTCATTTCTTGCTCAAAACTCATCCAATTTTGATGATTCTATCTATGTGCATTGGAAAGCACTTAAGTGTGGCAATGTAACCATGCATGTTATGTAGGGTATAAATCAGTTTTAAAAAGTGTCCCAAAAAGAGTAAATTTAAAATACAGCCCAATAAAGCAAACAGAAAGCTGATGTATCCTTCAGATATACATGATCCATACCAAGCCTTTTGAATTGTCAAAATTGGTTGAGTTTTGGGTGAGAAAGGAGATGAAATATATAGTGTAAATTTTGAATTTTGGAGTTTGCCTTGAAATTTTCAGATAGCAAAAATTTTATGATAGAAAGGTGATTTCAATTTTTTTAAATTATTTCTAAATGTCCTGAAATTTCTCTCCCTAACATTTCCCAAGATTTCTGAATTTTCCCTAATTTTCCCTGATTTTTTAGAAATTTTCCTTTTCTCAATTTTTTTTGAAAGTCCCCCATTTCTCCCTGAATTTTGTGAATTTTCCTTAATTTTCCCTGACTTTTTTTCAAGTTTTTAGAAACCCCCCAGTTCCCCCTCATTTTCCTCCTGTTTTCCCCTTCATCCCCCCCTCAATTCCCCCCCCCCCAATTCCCTCTGCAATTCTGCCCCCATCCCCCCTTCAATTTTCCCCTCATTCCCCCCCCCCCAATTCCTCCTTAATTTTCTCCTCATTTCCCCCTCATTCCCCCCTCCAAATTTCACCCCATTCCCCCCCTCAATTTCCCCCCATTTCCTCCCTCATTCTCCCCCCTCATTGCCCCTCATTGCCCCCCCTCCAAATGTCACCCCATCCCCCCCTCCATTTCCCCTCATTTTCCCCCCCATTTTCCCCCCCCCCCATTTCCCTCCCATTTCCCCCCTATATTCCCCCTCATTTTTCCCCCCATTTTTCCCCCCATTTTCCCCTGAGTAATTTCGGATTAACCCTATCTATAACCCTAAATTCAGTGTATATATTAATTGGGTTGTGTGCCCTTGGTGTGCAGTGCCACATGGGGGGTTGCAAGTTAAGTAGACTGTTGTCTGGTTGACTGTAGGGTAGGAACTTGACTGTGGCCAGTCACATGATACTGGAGTCAAGCTTTTTAATTTTTTGAATATTTTGCAAATTAAACATGGGCTCAGGGTGCTCATAGAGCTAATAGTCCTCTGTGGGCAAATATATCTCTATGAGCTCTCAGAGCTTTGACTACTTTTTGGAGCTCTCAGAGAGGGGGACCTGCAATTTTCAAAGTTCTTAGCTCTGTGAGCTCTGAGAGCTCTGAGAGCTATAGCTATGAGCTCTAATACCTCCTGGTTGGGTTTGCTGATGACCATCATAAATTACACACCATTGTAACACTTATGGTCTGGTGTGCTGAGCAACCCTGTGAGACCTTACAAGAGGTTTCATACTACCTAGGTCATGCCTATAAAGGGGCCCTGATGGCTCCCCTGTCTCCTCTCCCTATCACTTGGTATCTCACACTCCCCTGGTGAGTGAGATCCAATTGCTGCTTGCCTTTCCAGGCTCACACTTTTGACCTGCTGCTGCTGCTGCCATCTACACATTACTCTATCCCAGATTTGCCACTGCCAATGGCTAATTTCACCTGGACCCTTTGTGGCTGTTGCCCACTACCAACATTGGCTAGCTGTCAGGGACATGGTGAGGAGGGGCAGTGTTCCTGGACCTTTCCCTGGAAGGGAGGCCAGAGGTAGAGAACGGGTGGGAGGACCATGGCCTCAGCGACTTGGAGAGGAGCGCTGTGCTTATGTTCAGTAACGCTTAAGAGTCTGGTCCTTAACTTCAGAATGAGGGGCACGAACTCTGGGGGGATAGTCATTTGTCGATTTGCACTGAGGTGCCATCAACTACAGTACATGACTTATATACATAATACAGGACAAATTGGAACAAAGGGGAACACCCAAGAGGGACTTACCCACTTGCTGGGTCAGCAAGCTCATGAGAGAATTGCCTTATCGAGCATTGTGGAGTGGGTAGGTGAAGGGTGGAACTAGCGACAGCTATTGGAGAGTGGGAAAACCTTTGCAGGGGTGGTGGAGGTCCTGGGAGGTCTGTAGTAATATTGGGTAGGTAGAAATATTAATAAACGTTTAAGGTGAGGATAAGAGGTACCAGAGAAGGTACCAGAGATCGGAGGTGGAGGTGGAGGTGAACTGGAGGTATACTGGAGGGTATGGCAGAGGTGCAGGGGTGTCAGGGGACGACTCCTGGGTCCCCATGACCCTCCCCTATGGTCCACAGCCCTATGGTGTAACCAGCCCTGTCCTGGGCACAACCTACTGTGGGTAAGAAGATGAGAAGGAAGCTAACTTCTCATCTTCCCACAGTGGCCACCATATTAGGAAAACTTCTGGGAATATCTGGAAGTCACATGAAGGCAGGATCCAGGGCTGGATCATGTGGTGCATGGAGCATGCGGCATGGGAATGTGTGCGGGAAGTGTAGCGGGTCCGGATGCGGGTCTGGGTCTGGGCTAGTCAGGGTGTGTGCCCTGACAAGGGGGAGGATGGACCAGAGGTGGACCGGAACAGTGGCAGAGTAGAGCTGAGGTTAGGTGGAGTTGGTATGGATATGACAGTATCCCCTTGTTAGGCCTGAACCCCTGAAGGCCATAAGCCCTATGAGAGAGGCTAAGGGAGGTGACTGTGGACAGGAGGATTGTTGGCACTGGAGGAGGAGAGGTAGTGGAGAAGAGAAGAAAATTGTTTATTGAACCTAATACTCAGGCCCAGGCTTGTGCAGATAGCAGGCATGGAAGGCTGCAACGAGATCAGGAGTGTGATCAAGTTCCGAAGCCAAGAGCGAGGAGTATTCCTTGTCAGTCCCCTCATAACCTAACCAATGCACAGTGTAGACAAGGTTACAACCCTGTCTACAGCAATCAATCTTCGAGTCGAGGATTTCGCCAATCTCGAACTCAGGCTGTCCATCGATCACAATCGGCAGAGGTGGAGGTTGGTTGCAGTTCAGGATGACATTAGGAGTGGCTGGTTCGATTTGAGACACATGGAAGACCAGGTGAATGGCTCTCATGGACTCAGGGAGGTGGAGCATGATGGAGTGACTACCCACATGGGCAATGATCTCGAAGGGGCCGAGATTCTTCTCGGACAACTTCCTTGAAGGTCTGGTGGAGCGGAAGTACTTGGCCTTGACATAGACCGAAGTACCAACCTCGAAATCAGGAGCTGGGATGCACCTAGCATCTGCTGGACCCTGATAACGGATCTGGGCGTGGTGCATCTCCTCACAGAGGAATTGATGGAGAGAGTCGAGATCCATGGTGTACTCCTGTGCACATAGTGAAGACAGATCTTGCTCTGGATGGGTGGAGAGGTTCAGATGGTAGCCCTTGTTGGTGAAGAAAGGAGAGACACCAGTGGTTGCGCTAGGAGCATTATTGTAGGCGAACTCTGCAAGGGGCAAGAGTTCAGCCCAATTATCCTGCTGATAATTGCAATAGATATGCAAGTACTGTTCTAGCATCTGGTTCATATGCTCTGTTTGTCCATCTCCTTCTGGGTGATAACTGGAGGTGAAGTGGAGGTGGATGTCGAGGGCTTTACCAAGCAAACAGAAGAAGTGTGAAACGAACTCCAGACCCCTATTGGAGGTGATATGGGAAGGGACTCTGTGTTTGGAAAACATGTGGAGAAGGAACAACTTCACCAGCTCCGGTGAGGTGATGGTATCGTAAGTGGGGACGAAGTCGCATTGCTTTGATAAACTATCCATGACAACCAGCATGGAAGTGAAACCAGAGGAGGAGGGAGTTGTTCTATGAAATCCATGGATATGGAGTTCCAAGGACGTTTGGGGATGGGGAGTTGTTTCAACAAGCCAAAAGGCTTGTGGTGAGGGACCTTGGCACAGGTGCACGTTGTACAAGATGAGACATAGTTCTTGATGAAGGTGTGGGTTCTGGGCCAGGTGTAATCTCGATGAATCAGATCTAGCATCCAATTCTGGCCAAAGTGGCCTGAAAGTGGATGATCGTGTTTGTTATGCAAGATCCAAAGTTGGAGATCATCCAGGTCAGGAACATAGATGTGGTGATCCAGCCTCAGGCCTTCAGCATCTAGTGACCAACAAGAGTCAGGAGGTATGGGAGAGGAGTGATGTGATGATACAAAAGTATCCAAGGGGAGTGTGGAGATGATGTCCATGTGCAGTGTCTCTGTATCGACCATGGAACTAGCTTCAATAATGGAAGCAGCCAGATAGGTAGCTCATAGGGAGGATGCGAGAAATTCCGATGAAAAAATGGGCCTGAAGTTCTGCAGATTGATGCGAGCATAGTCCATATCCCCTTCTTTGGGATAGACGTCCCAATGTCTAGTCAACACATCAGGTTTGGCACCGAGTTTTCCAGGGTGGAAGCAGACTATCATGTTGAATTGTGATAGAAACTCAGACCGACGGGCTTGATGCCACGTCAGGAGCTTCGTAGTGGAAAAGTATCCAAGGTTCTTGTGATCAGTGACAATGTCGATTGGATCTCTGGATCCTTCTAAATAATGACGCCAGCCCTTAAATGCCTCGTGTATAGCAAGGAGCTCCTTATTGTGGGTGTCATAATTCAACTCCGGCACAGCCAGAGGTCTCAGGCTGGCACCGGAAGCAAACTGAATTCCCCTATCAAGGAATTGTATTAGGGATGTTTTCTCCCCTATTGTTATCCCTTGGATGTTTATCCGAGTTTTTCCCCACCATTGATAAGTGGGGTTAAGCCTGAGACCACACAGTTGCCCTTTCGATTCGACACCATGTTGAATGTCAGGTGACTTAAGCTGAGTTGCTCGGCTTTACCCGAAGTTCCTCGGTCGGGAGCATGTAACAAGGCATGACAGGAATTTCTGTCACGCACTGTGACACATCTAAATGTCACACTCTGCGACGCAATTCAATGTCACACACTTGCGACATGAAGAAGATGGAATAGAGGACCAAAGTCTGAGAAACCAATGCTGTAGGGGCATTAGGACTTTGGAAATTAGTACAAAAGTTGCATTGCTCAAAACAGAGCAAATTTACAATTAAAATGGATTTAAAATGAGTATTGCATAGGTTGGGCCGAGTTATTCAGCTTTATCCCTGTTTGCGAGTTCAAGGAGTTTGGTTCCTCGAGCAATTGCCTTCCAGATGGTATTTATCTGGGAGTTCCAGTTCTTCTGTGCTAGGACTGGGTTGTTTCTTTCTTTGGTGTTTCTACCAAAGCATCGGTGACTTTCTCATTCACTGTGTTTATGGCCTTCCCAAGGAAAGAGCCAGAGAAGAAAGAAAAAAAAACAAGGCAAAAAAAAGAGGGCCTGGAGCACTTCCAGACACAATGGAGTCTCCTCAGTCTGAGGAGTTAAACTATAGCATATTACTATAGGTCGATGGTCAGGTAGACCTTCAAAAACCTCTCGGTATGAGAGGAAGGCTGCCAATAGTTGGCAGCAAGATTGTGCAGACTGGGTTGTCTGCACAAGTGGGAGTTAGGATCTCTACTTGATCTTATCTGCCAATTCTTGGTCCTCCTTCAGGTACGAGGGCTGATTGGCCTTGTCAGCCAATCGTGCGCGATTGTCAGGGGACGGACCCCGGGTATGACCCCTCTCTCTATAGCCCACAGCCTAATCTGTAACAGCCTAGTCTCAAGGCACAACTACTGTGGGTAAGAAAGTGAGAAGAAGGTTAACTTCTCACTTTCCCACAGTGGCCCAATATGGCGAAAACTTCTGGGGATACCCGGAAGTCACATGAAGAGTGGGAACCAGGCCCAGAGCATGCGGCGCACGGAGCATGCGGGGCAGAGCGCACATGTGGGTCCGGGTCCGGGCTAGTCAGGGTGTGTGCCCTGACAGTGATGCAGCCCAGTATTTCTACTGGGGAGAGGGTGGATTGTGGCCGCTAGCCAGCTGAGTATAAACTCCACCCAGAGCTCATCTTCTTCTGGAGACTCCGGGGTGGTTTCTTCCGAAGGGTCCTCCTTCAGTGGGTCTCCCTCCGAGGTTTTTTTCTCGGGGGTGTTGTCTTCTGAGTGACTTTCCTCAGGGGAATCCCTCTTTGGTGTCATCACCAAAGAGTTGGTAGTTCTTTTTTTGGTCTGGCTTATCGCCAGTTTTAGTGTATTTTTTTCGTCATTGTTTTCAATGATGTCGGATCTTGGGGCCATTATTGTGGTCCCAATGCTGATGTCCTCGCCCTTTCTTCTCGGCGAGTAGTGAGGTCCCTTGTTTGGGTCCTCCAGTTCAAAGTCATTGGAGGTGTCCTCCACTTCGAAATCACCAGAGATATTCTCCAGTTCTTCTTCGTTGGAGCCGTCTCCAACTTCACCTTCTGTTTTGTAGTCGACTTCCCTGGCGATCCTGTGCCTTGGGTTTCTGTCTCCTACTAACTGGTGCTCAGGGCAGCTCTTTGCCTGCTCTGGTATTCCGCAATTATTGCATACTTGTACCAGCCTTTGGTCAGTGTTCCCTGAAGGGAGGATTTGCCTTTCCATTTGGGTTTAGGGTCTTGCACATTGGCTCTTGCCTCTGCGTGTTTCTCCTTTCCCGCCTGGTTGGGCTTTTCGCGATTTGTGGTCGCGGTGGTTTTAGGTCTGGCATAGCATTCTGGCCTGTAGGCTGGAGCTATCCTCAGCCTGTTTTTCATCTCGTCCATGCGAGATGTTGTTCTGAACATCTCCTCGAAAGAGGAGAATCCCATTTTGATTATTTCCTCCTTGCATTCAGGGAGGATGTTTTCCAGAAACCTAGCATTAAGCGATGGTTCTGGGTAGGACTGTCTGGGTCCTTTTCCTGCATTGTACTTTACATTGCAGTATTTTTCCGTCACCTTCAATGTGGTGGGCTCCTTGATATATGTCCTCATTAGAGTATCGAGAACTTCAAGAAATTTCCCCCCTTTATCTCTAAGGAGGGCTTCTTCACGGAGTTTTAGTCTGTGTGAGAGTGCAGGCTCTGCCAATCCACCAATGAGACAATCCAGATGGATTTCATCGTAGTGTGCACCTCTATATCCTCGTGATGTGAGGAATCCTAGCAGTGTGGTGTACCACTGCCAGAAAATTTCTGTATCATTTTCGCCTGACCACTTCGTGTCAGGGAGTCGAGTAGGACCATTATTTAACCAGTCCCACTTCACCCTGTCTATGTGTGGGGTGAAAGTTAGAAGTTTGGCCATCCGTGTGGCCTTGTGGTACCATCTTTCGAGGTGCCCATTATCCTCCAGCAATGTTCTGCTGGAAGTTTTCCTTGTGAAGTTTTCACGAGGGTTTGTTTGGTTCTCTCCAGCATTACTGGAGGGGTTTTGCAGAAGGTTACTTCCACTTATCCTTTGCCTGGGTGAAGTGACCGAGGAGGGCCATTTATCGCCTAAGATGGGGCCTGGTGTTGATGGTTGCCCGCTCATTTGTGGGTTCTCCTTACTAGGCTCCTTCTGCCACATTGCACTCCTACAGACTTCGCTTTTTTTGGCAAAAGTTTTGGGTTTGGCCTTGGCAGCAGTGGCTTCCCCTGAGCCTCTGTGCTCTCTGAGCATCTGCCCTTGACCTTTTCTCCTATTATTTCTCAGGCCTTTAGCCTGAGAAGGAGTTCTTCATCACTTCCTGTCCTCCATTCGGATGGGACCTGGAAAAAGTCCAGAAGTTTCTCAGACAATCGACTTCGAGGAGCTTCCCCATCCTCCTGCACCTGGTCCCTTTGCTGTGTCCATGCTGGGTCCGAGGCCATCTGAGGACAGTCTGGAAGTGAGCTCAACCTGTGAGTCTGTGTTGATCTGGATGACATGGCCTTTATATCCATGTTGGAGTGTGTACACTCGTTCTCAGACAGAGCGCTGAGTGTCTCACAGTGGTTGTGAGATGGTGTCGGTGGTGTGGAAGTTTTTTCCACATTTCCTCCACTCAGGACTGGATCCCTGCACAAGCAGGGGTCGTCCCATGAGGGTTTTTGATGATTCCCAGTCTTATAGACTGGGGTTTGAACCGGCTCATGCCTAGGCGGCGAGCTGGATGTTTCACTATAGTTGCAAGACGGTAACGACGATGTGGAGGTTTTTTCCACATTTTTTGCAATCAAAGACGGCTCCCTGTGCAAGCAGGAGTTGTTGTTCAATTGTTTTGCACAATTCCCAGTCACATAGACTGGGGAGTGAACCAGCATGCTGCGATTTTGCGGGCTGGACGTCTCACAGTTAATGTGAGACGATGTAGACAATGTGGAAGTTTTTTCCACATTTTTTGCGATCACAAATGGCTACCTGTGCTGGCAGGAGTTGTCGTTTGATCGATTTGCACAACTACCAGTCGCATAGACTGGGGAGTGAACCGGCTTGCTGCTATATCGCAAGCTGGGCGTCTCGCGGCTGACGCGAGACGATTCCGTAGATGTGGACGATTTTTCCACATTTTTTGGAACTCCAAACGGCTCCCTGCGCCAGCAGGAATGGTCATTTGGTTGTTTATGACAACTCCCAGTCGTATAGACTAGGGAGTGAACCAGATTACTGCTATATTGCAATCTGGACGTCTTGCGTTTAATGCGAGACGATGCTGGACATGTGAAAGATTTTTCCACATTTTTTGGGATCAAAAACGGCTCCCTGTGCCAGTGGGAGTGATCGTTTGATGGTTTTGTGTAACTCCCAGTCAAATAGACTTGGGAGTGAACTGGCTTGCTGCAATCTTGCAAGCTGGATGTCATGTGGGTGACTCGAGACGATGTTGACAATTTTTCCACATTGCTTGGGGCCACAAATGGCCCCCTGCACCAGCAGGAGTTACTGCTGTTGTTGTCAGTGTCTTGCACCAAGTGGGAGGTTCCCTGAGGATAGTGGGGCTCAGGGACTTCTTTTGGCATGTCTGACCCAGCCCTTAAGGCTGTTAGTGTGGCAGCCGCGCGCTTACATGTGCGCATGTTTGCCTCCTCACCCAGTGGTGAGAACTCTCTCTTTCTAGGAGAGATCATGTTGGCACATGGGGTTCTAAGGGTATTGTTCCCCACATTTACCCCATGTAAGTTTTTGGGACCCCCAGGGTTTGTCCCTGAGGTCCTACCAATATGTGGCAGGTCTTCATCATCATCTGATGACGCAGTGTTTAGGTTATCTCCCAAATTGGGAGATCGCAGCTTTTTAACGAAGCCACCCTTTTTCCTCGCTGCAGATGCGAGCTTCCCCATTTGGGGGTATGACGGTGCCATGTCAGGCGCCGTCCCCGGAACAGATGTAAAAAGGATGTGTAGATTAGTTTTAATCACACCTCATGCACTTAAAAAAGTGTGAGGTCTGTGGGGCTCGCTCAGGTCACCAGGCCGTAAGTGTCACAAAGGTGTGGGTATTACGGGGTGATAAGCGATAGGTTCCAACCTGTCGCCTGTCACGTGACACTAATCTACAACAGGACTACATGTAATGGGGGCCCAGGGCTTGTGCCCTGACAGATGCAAAGGTCCCCAATTGTCAGGGCACAGCCCCTGACCCCACACACCCTCAGGTACCCCCCCCATTTTCTCCTATTTTTCCCTTCACTGTTCCACAATCCCGCATGCATGCAGACCCGTGGGAACGTTCTGGGCGAGTTACTCGCCCAGAAACCATCACAGCCACAACCATGGGAACTTTCTGGGCGAGCAGCTCGCCCAGAATCTTCCCACGGGGGGGTGCCAATTATGGAAAGTCGGCAAAGAGCTGAAAACTGTATAGTTCCCGACTCCCATTTGTAGCGGCTTCACAGGAGGTTGAGAAGGTTACCCTTCTTCTCAACTCATTTCCTGTGAAGGCTGGGGCTAGCCCCCTCAGTGAGTTCGAAGATCTTGGACTGGGACTAGATACCCCAGCGACTAGGAGGACCCCCCTGGGCCCGTCGCGGAACGAGGGCCAGGCCCTGACACCAATTCGACAAAGTCCACCTGGACTGCTTGATTCATGGATTAGGGGGGCCCGCGTTCGACCTCGGAATAAGACTGCGAGACGAAACTCTCCTCAGAGGAGACGAGGGCATGTTCCTCGAAGTTCTCAACATATTGATGAGAACTTTCATTAAAGCCTCTGCCGCATTGAACGTGACAAAGAAGTACCGCAACGTGAAATACAAAGTGGAAAAAGGCCTAAAACAGTTCTACCTAGAACTGTCCAAAGCAGCGTCCCAGATGGTGACACCGCCAGACCAGGCATCCTTCAACACCAGGTTCCTAAACTACATTCCCCTCGAATGGAAGAGGGAAATGATTGCTCATGATAGAATCAGAGCAGACTTCTCCTCAAACGAGGAGATGTTAAAAGCAATATCTCGTGTAGACGAGATAATCGATGGGCTGAAGATGTCTTCAGCCTACAAATCAGGTTACTATACCCGAACAACTACCACGGCAACCACGAGCCACGGTAGAGCCCTCCCATCAGGAAAGAAGGCTGAAGAGCTGAAACCCAGATGGAGAGAGGATACATCCTCGAAAAACTCGAGGAAAACTGACCAAAAGTCAGTTCCAATTTGCGGCAAATGCAGCAAAATAGGGCAAACAAAAGATTGCCCAAGACACAATGTAACGAGCAATGAAAAACCAAGGCGCATAGCTGCCATGGAGATCGCGACCTCAACAGAAGAAGAGTCGAAAGACTCATCAGATGAGAAACCAGAGAACAACTCTGGTAACTCCGAAGCATCAAGCTTCGAAGTAGAGGACCCATACGAAGGACCTCAATACTCACCCGACTCAGAGGGTGAGGAAGTCAACGTCAGGACCATAAGGATGGGCCCAATGTCAGTCGTCAATCACAACGACATAAATTACAAAATCAAACTGGCTGTAGCACGCCAGTTAGAAAACATGGCAGACGAAAAAGTCACCGAAGCCTTGGTAGAAGCACCAAGAAAAGACACCTTGGGGAAATACACCAAAGTACCCAAGGAAAACAAGGACAAAGGGAAGAAGGACCAAAAGTCCATCGAAACCCAGACCCCCTTGTTTGATGTGAAATTCCGCATCTCGAAAGATGCAGGAAAATACCCCACAAACAGACCGCTCTCAACAAAGAGAACGCTGACGGCTCACACAAAAATAGCAGGCATAAAAGCCTATGCGCTATTCGATAGTGGAGCCGAAATGGACGCTTTATCGCCGGACTTTGTCCACGCGGTCCACATCCCAATTCTCCAATTGGAGAACCCAGTCGTCCTTCAAATGGGGATGAAAGGAACAAGATCACAGATCCTGTTCGGAACAAATGTGGACGTTGAGATTAACGGCCACGTAGAAAAACACTACTTCGATGTAATTAACATTGATAGATACGACGCCATATTTGGTGCCCCCTGGTTAAACAAAAACCAGGCAAGCTTAGACTTCCGGTCCCACAAAGTGAGAACGGTGGACAAGGGCAACATAGACACCCTTGGAATAAGTGAAGACCATGTGACGAGATCACACAGATGGAAAACTCGAGCAAGAGCTCGAGAACAACCAAAAAAGAAGCCCCCCTGACAGGGAGGCGGGATTGAAACACACCTGTCATATCCATCCCCGGCCATCGACTTCCGGTCCCTCCATTCCCTCCAGTCTAACTCCGCTCCTCCTTCACTAACCTCGGAGCTCCCATATTCCGCAATCCTCTCGGTATCCCTCGATGGTCACCACCCCCTCATTTCAATTTATTACCTATGCCTCCCTAAGTACGGAGCCCCGAAGACTTCCGGACAGCTCCGACGTCCGCTAGCGCACCCCTGCCTCCGCTGGGCAATACAATCGCCTGCCCTGCAGAGCCCACCTTCGGGCTTATCCCTCCTTTCCGTTTCTGGGTTATCGCCTGCCTTTCTGCTAACCCTGCGACCTGACTCGTCGGTAATATTCAGTCGGCTAATGTTTAACCCCGTTAGCTCCGCTCCGTTCAGCTCCACCAATTGCGGACCCATCTTCGCTGTAACCATATATATATCCCGCTTGTACATAGGTTACACTCCAGTAATAAAATCAACTAGAGTTACCCCCCCTTAGGTTCTGATTGCCAGTCAGTAAGTTAGGGCACGGATGTGTCACTAGGCACAGCGCTCTTGGCAGAAGTCGCTGAGGCCGAAGCCCTCCGCTACGGAGACACTCCCTCGTCTTGAATCCGGTCTCTGACAACACCTCAGGGTAATCACAAGAAAGTACCCTGAAAGTTGGCCCAATCCTAGTCCAGAAGGACTAGAACTTCCAGATGTACCACATCTGGAAGGCCTCTCCATGAACAACCCCGAGTTCGAAATACTCAGGGAGTGGTGGAGAGAGAAATTCGAAACCGTAATGGCGCCAGCACCATTAGAAATGCCTCCCTTGAGGGAAGTGAACCATCGAATCCCGTTGAAGGATCCGAACAAGAAATGTCGGGAAAACACCCCGAGATGTCCTGCAGCACTGCAGGAAGCACTAGCGACCAAAATAGATCGCTATGTAAAAGCAGGATGGTGGTATCCTGCAAATAGCGGGTGAGCATGCCCGCTACTGTGTATCCGCAAAGCAGATGGATCTTTGCGCACAGTAATAGACGTGAGGAATCGTAACTCAAACACGATCCTCGACGTCACACCAATGCCAGACATGCGACTGATCCAAGAATCAGTCACCAGAGCAACATACCGATCCAAGATCGATATGTCAGACGCGTATGAACAAATACACGTGGATCCAGACGATGTCCATAGGACGACATTTTCTACACCCCATGGGATGTACACCTCGAACACGATGCAGCAAGGAGACTGCAACGCTCCCTGCACCTTCCAGCGCACACTGACCTGGGAACTACGAGGAGAAGTAGGCAGACGCCTACACGTCTGGTTCGACGATATATTCACCAGCACAAGCTCGGTGGAAAACCACAATAAAGCATTATTGTGGTTGTTCACTCGCCTGAAGGGGGCGAAATTCTACATAAGCCGGAAAAAATTCCAACCATTTGCCCCAATCCTAGACGTTCTAGGAAGCCGTGTGGATGAACAGGGCATCCACGCTCAAGCGGATAAAATGGAAAAAATCTGCAACTGGCGAGAGCCAGTAGACCACACAGAAGTCCTAAGATTCCTGGGAATGGTAGAATATCTATCGATATTCATGCCAAATGTCAGTGGCTACACAGGACCACTGCAAACAATCTGCTCAAACAAGCAGACATTCAAGTGGACACCACTCCACCAGAAATGCTTCGACGAGATTAAATGTCTAGCATGCAGGGCTCCGATCCTGAAGCCCATCCAGTGGAATCCACCGGAAAGCCTCTCAGAAGAAGAGAGGACCAAACTCCACGTCTGGGTCATAACAGATGCATGCCCAGCAGGCATGGGCACATTAATTGGACAAGGCGAAAAGTGGCAGACTTGCTGCCTGGCCGCATTCATGTCCAAAAAGTTCACCAACACACAACGTAGGTACTTTGCCTACGAGCTTGAGGCACTGGGTGTCCTCGAAGCACTCATGAGATGGCAAGACCATCTCATGGGAGGCCATGAATTCACAGTAATCATGGACCACAAAGCTTTGGAATATTTCAAAGCGAAAAACCACAACTCAGGTAGACACCTGAGATGGCAAGCCTTTTTCGCAAGCTTCAATTGCGAAATAAAATACGTGGAAGGCCACAAGAACAAAGTGGCAGATGCACTCTCACAATACTATGACTCGTCAACAGACAAGGATCTGCATTTCGACAACTATGTGTTGGTGGACATCCATCTGGACAAAAATGCAGAAGATATTATCCCCAACAGAATCGAGGAATACGAAGAACTGCTACTAAGCAGTACCCTGAGTAAAAACTCAGAGAGAAAGAGACTTGCAGCGATACGCGCAAGAAATACCCTAGAGGAAGCTCTAGGGGGGAGCGCCCAAAATCTGGAAGAAATCATAATTCCAGAAGAGAACCTTCGAAAACAATTCGAAGAGAAAGACCTCATTGAGGCAATAAAATCTGGATACTCAAAAAGCCAGATCCACCGGGAAATCCTAGAGAACCTGGGGAATTTCAAAAACTACGAAAGGAAGTCCATTCGAGGAATAATCCTCGAGAACATCCACGAAACACTTGGACACCTAGGATCCAAGAAAACAGTGGAAACCCTCCGTCGACACTTCTGGTGGAAGTCGATGAGGAAGGATACCCACAGGTTCTGCAGGTCTTGCAGAACTTGTCAAACAACAAAGAAAAGCACCAGGAGAAATCCCGGAATGCTTCACCCACTCCCGACCCTGGAGACACCATGGTCGTCAATAGCTATGGACTTCACAGGTCCATTCCCAACAAGCTTGGGATATGATTACCTCTGGGTAATCATTTGTAGGTTGACGTCCAACGTCCACCTAATTCCAATAAAGACAACAACGAACGCACTAGAACTAGCATTTGTATTTCTTCGTGAAGTTGTAAGACTCCACAGTCTACCACACTCGATCATATCAGATCGAGACTCGAAATTCACGTCAAAATTTTGGTGCGAACTACACCCAATACTCGGTGTGCAGTTGAAATTCACAACTGCATTCCACCTGCAAGGCGACAGCCAAGCGGAAAGAATGATACAAAAAGTAGTACAAATACTATGCGTGATGGTTAGACCAGATCAACGCGACTGGGCAGCGAAACTGTCGATGGCAGAATTTGCGATCAATGCGAGCTCGAACACATCGACATGATTTGCCCCGTTCGAATTAATCTACGGCCATATGCCAAAGATGTGCGTAACAGCACCACTCTTGGACTCCCTGGGAGTAAATGACTTCGCCCAAAAAGCGAAGGAAAACCTCATGGCAGCACACAATGCAATAATACACAATCGCACTGCCCAAACAATCCAGGCAAATAAGAAAAGACACCCGGACCTGCCTTTGAGAAAAGGCAAGCTTGCATACTTATCCATGGATAAGCTGAACCTACCCAAAGGAAGGGCAGGAAAACTAAAGCCCTTATACATAGGGCCCTACGAAATTCTGGAAACATTTCCAGAGACATCAAACTACGTCCTCAAGTTGCCACCACAACTTGAACAATGTGGAATCCACCCAAGATTCCACGTATCCTGGCTCGTACCTCACGAGCCGAATGACCAGGAAATCTTCCCAAATAGGGAAGTAAACATATTCTACGATTTTGGGGAAGACCCTGATCGCAAAGCAGTAGTTCGCGAAATCTTAAACCACACGTGGGTTCACAACGAACTCTGGTTTAAGGTCAAATGGGAACTAGGGGACACCACATGGGAACCCCTAGGAAATTGCAACGACCTCGTCCACCTGGACGAGTACCTCACCTTACAAAATGTAAGGGAACCAGAAAAACTCCCTATCAAAGAAGACAGGGAACTCTCGGCATCACTACGCCCCCAAAAACGGAGGTGGAGGAAGTAAAGCCGAGGGATGATGGCCCACAGCCAAGAGCGTGGGAAAGTTCTGGGTGGGTAACTCGCCCGGACAGCCACACCATGTACTAGAAATCACATGGGCCAGGCGAGTAACTCGCCTAGACCACATGAACCACAAGCTCATGTGCAAAAGAACACACAACTGCGGCGAATCCCACGCATGCAAGAACGAAAACCCCTCCCACCACCCCGAGAAACATAACGACGAAATGTCGTTCTCTGGGGGAGGCAACCCTCGGTTTGATCCAAACAAGCCACCGGACATCGAAATACGACAACCCGGGGAAGGCTCCCTGGAACAACAACAACACCAGGCGCAGATAAGTGCCATGGACTACATGACGCATGCAGCACAAATGAGTGCCGCGAACCAACAACCATCCACGTTGCTAACAGGCACCACGTACCCCCAGCCTCCTCAGAGGGGCTTCCAACCATATGCGGTGCAAACTGCACCGATGGTGCAACAAGCGCCATTCCAGGGGCAGCATTTGCTGCTGCAGCCCCAGGCATACTCCCCAGGGAACTTCCCTGGCCAGATCAACCCCTGGATTGGCCAATTTGGCCCAGGTCCAACAACACCCCAGCCAAATGCAGGCTGGGAATCAGCCATCGCATCAGTGGTAGCTGCTCAGACAGGTCAGCTCTGTGAGGAGCTGAAAGAGATGAAGTCCCTCATAGGAGGGAGATGAGGGAGCGACAGTGGCTCCTCGTCCAGACCGTCCAAACGGGCATGGTCTGATAACTCGAGGGCGTCAGAAGATGCCTGCAACCATTGTGCCCACTGGAGGCACGAATACAACAGAGCACGAAGAGATGCTGAGGGCATCTTCGACTCTCTGAAAGACACAGAGAGAGAAGTCGATCTCCAAAAAAGGGAGATCAAATTACTGAAACTCGAGCTCAGAGAGGCACGCGCACTGGCAGACCTCGCTGCCAAACCCATCATGATGGGGGCCTCCCAGGTCAGGGGGAGGGGATATGGTTCCGGGCCTCATGAGGCACGACCCCACATGGGGACTAGCGCATCAAGGGGTGGGGCACCGACTATCCCGCCAACCCATGGGCAGGCGACCCTGTCCGGGTTGCATAAGGGCCTGCCCTCAGAAGGGCAAACCCATGTCGAGGGGAAGAGGGAGAGCGGTAGGCAACCGACGGCAGACCCTAAAACGGGGACCACTGCCAGAGGCAGCGAGCCGCTGAGTACCTCAGCACCCTATGGGCAAGCTACCCTGCAGGGAAGTGTCCACATGCTATACAAGACCACCGAACTCAACGAGTTCGGCAAAGTCGAAGCTCCAGTCGACATAACAATCGACCCCAACTTCCCCATGAGGAGAATAGTGGGGTCAGAAGTGGCGCATGATGGTGCATACGCTTGGTGGACAAGCCAGAAGCGGCGCACGACACCGCATACGCTTGGTGGACAAGCGTGAGTGGGAAAGAATTCGTACACTGGTACGAACAGGCCAAAGCCGCCTTCAAAAGTGGCAAGGTACACAGAACCCTTCGCGAAAAAGCGAAGGAAACCGAGAAATACTTCTTGGGACTCCCGAGTATTGCAAGACTCGTGGAGGAGTATAATTCCCTGGAGAATAAGGGAAAAATCTCCTGGGAAAGTCTAGGCAAAGCTGCCTATCTAAAGTCCCAGTTCAAACCACTCAGGACTCTTGAGGAACGTGCCACAAGAACTGTGGAACGGGCAGCGAAAGCTTCCAAATACCGGGAAAGAGATGCAAGTCTCCACGCTGGACAACCAGCCCAACGACCACCCTTCCCCACAGGAAGAACGGTAGACCTACCGTACTCCACACCTGAGCCAAGTAGCTCAGGAACACAACAACCCGCTCTGTTACGGATACGGAGTCTCCAACGACCATATCCATCGCATGGTCAAAGACTTCCCCTCTCTATCGCTCCTCCCCTCTTTCTCCCTTCCGTCCTCTATCCCGATACCCTATCCTCCTTACCCGTTCTACCCCTTTCCCCCCCTCGTGCAAAGCTTTCCCCATTGGGGTTTTGGTGCTGGCCGAGGTTGTTTGTGTTTCGCGGGATTTCCCGCGACCTTACCATTTGTAGATAGTCACGCGTCTTGTACGGAAACCGCCGAAGGCGGTTCCCGCGAACTAACAACTGCTCTACAACTGTCTCGTGTACCGTCTTCTGTAACAACTCTCCCTGTGACTCAACTGAACCCGTGTGACTGTACAACTCTCAATATGTCTTATAAGTCTGGTTATATCGAGTCCTCTAATGGCCCTCGCCGCGAGAACTCGAGGTCGAGAGTCGAAGACTCTCGACATGTATATCGTCCTATTGAATCTGTACCCTTATGGGTCTTCATCACTCCGCTCTCCCCCCAGTACTCAACATACGACGTCACCTCACGATCATGGAGATCGTGAATACTTTGAGGCCCACCTTCCCGTGATGCCGGCATGTTCGCTACGCGAATGAGTCGCCGCCCATCCACCATCTGTTCCCTCCTTCGCCAGTCATCATGTTTCCCTGCCAACGGTACGTTCCCTTTGGGAACGCCAAGTCACCACAGGCCCTACTAGTCAGTCCTCATTGCACGCTTATGACATCAACCCGCTACCGGTACGTTCGCACTGCGAACGCCAAGTACCCGATGGCAACTATATGAAGTTCTCACCCATCTCACAAGTCGCGACCTCGCACACGGTATGCTCCATTGAGGAGCGCCAAGTACCCGTGGCTGACCCGTCCGTCCTGGCATCTCCGACTACCTACCATCAATCCCTTAATAGCTCACTACATCACCAATCACGATCGATGGGAATTCGATCGTCCACCCCCAGGCAAGACTGGGATCACTCATTGATTACATATCCTGTTATGGTACAGACCAGATATGACCTCACTCATCCCACTATAAGAACGGATCGAGGAATGGGGAATTTCCCCCATCCCCATAACACGCTCCCACCCAGGGAGCGCCCACTTCGTCGAGCCCACAGCCCAACAATGTAGCCCAGGCTACATCATCGCATCCAACACAGCAATCAGATGTCCAGATGAACAACCCGGAGGAAAACCCTCCTCCAGGGCAATGACTCCACCCTTGAGAAAAGGGAAAGTGACACGGTAATACGCCATCAAGGCGCCCGTGAAAACACCTTCCCCCAACTCAAGGCCCCGCACACAATACTGTATGCGAGGAACTGCAAGTAACAATTGCGGAAATCTCCACTCCGCCAAAAGACCCACATCCACCACCGCTTGTGTGTAAACACCACTTACACACGAACCCTCACAGAACAAGTGAGGAACACCAAAGACATACAACCTTTGGGTCGAAATTCAATTTCGACAAACTCCACTACTTTTCTCCCTGTGATACCCATGTATTGCTGTTCACTTCAAAGTAACGGCCCACACTCACTTATTCCTTAAACCCTCTCTCTCTCCTTCACTGACATGTACAAAATTGCCCACTTTAAAGTGGCAACAACAAAACACTCATTGATAATTCCAAACTCAATGTAAATCACTTATTAAAACTTTGTTTTATTCACTATCAACCTTGTATGCATCGCAAATGCAACGCAAGGGGGAGAATGTCAGGGCAATAGCCCCAAACCCTGAGCCACATGTAATTAGATACATATAGTCATGTGGGTAAGTGGGAACCTCTGGGTAACTGCTTACACACCACCGTAAAATACACATACTTGTATCACTTATGGCCTTGTGTGCTGAGCTACCCAAAGACCTCACACAAACCCCATGCCAAGCTTTCCCACTAGGTTTTGGTGCTGGCTGGGGGATTTGTTGATTTCCAAGGGACTTCCCTTGGCCATTACAACCTTTGTATTAGATAGACACAAGTCATATGACATGTATGGCAAATGCCGAGATGTTTTCTCATTATCAAATACATAACCCACAAACCTTGTACCGCGATTGTAACATCCTCACCATTGTGCCACCACTGTAAACTCAACCTGTAACCCTGGAACCATGTCCACCTCCCTATTCATCCTCTCCATGACAAAACTGCAACGAGGAGGGCATTCCCATGCCCAACCTCCTGCTGCCCACTCCCACCAGTCCACTGGGTGGTCAAGTGGTTACTCCCATCCAACCAGAAGTTCCCTATCAGGAACTGTAGCCTATCCCACCTCCTCAGGAGAAGGATATGGTCCAGGCAGCTCCAGGATGCCTGGCCATGTGTAAGGTCGGTTGAGGTTCCGACCTTAGTTGTGACTCCTGCTATCCTCAAGCTGTCAGAAATTAGGCAGTATAGAGCTTTATTTTGACAGGGGAGGAGAAGAGTGAAAACCTGTTTCACCCTTCCCCGCAATTTATATACATTGTTTACATTGAGAAATAAAGAGTAATAAACAATGAATAAAGAAAGCGTGCACAGCACGGATCACCACACATCCATTCCCTACACCGCGCACCTGCAGTCCCACTTCCCATGGTCACCCACTACCGTGCACTGGTCCACCAGCCTGCTTTCCCCAACAACTCCCGCTACCGGTACGCTCCCATGAGTGCCAAGTCACCGATAGCCACCAACTGGGTGACTCCCTTTGGGAGTCCCAGTATCCCTCATTACCGGTATGCTTCATTGAGTGCCAAGTCACTGTTAGCCAAACACTCCCAGCACACCCGCTACCAGCATGCTCCCAGGAGCGCCAAGTCCCCATTAGCAGACAGCCAGGTGGCTCCCTCATGGAGCCCACATCATACTCGCTACTGGTACGCTCCCAGGAGCGCCAAGCTACCGCTGGCCAACCCACAGGTTGTACCTCCATACACTCATCCTATTCCGCTCTCCCTCCGATGGCTACGCAGCCACCTCCATTAGTGAGCCGAACGGCTCAGGTTGGGTTCCCTGGAACCCATTCCTGTAACAAGCAATGTGACAAAGAAAGTCATGGGGGTGATATTTCCGGAAGTGAAGTGGAGGGGAATATCAATGGCACGGGTTATGATTGGGTTAGTGCTACCATCGAAAAGGCGTAGTTGTAGGGGTTTAATCAGATATGTCTTCAGGGCCAACTTCTGCACAAATGTGTCATCGATGAAGCAGTCCGAAGACCCAGAGTCTATGAGTGTGGGAACGTTCTCATAGGTGCAGAAGAGTTTATTATTTTTGTCCTTGCATTGGACAGAGAAGAAGAAACAGGAGAAGAGAGAGAAGAGAAGCGGAGAGAGGTGGAACGATCTACAGAAGTAGTCAGAGGAGGATGAGGAGAGAGTGGTACATCAGCAACACTATCTACAATGGGTAGAACATCAACCAGAGGGTCAACATTAAGAGGAGAAAATAAAGAGAAAAGGAAATGGGAATGTGGAGGGAGGATAAGTTGGAGATAGAAGATGTGTTTAGGCGTAATTCTTTGAGCGCATGGAGGGAAGAATCACAACCCCCAGTCCATGCGGAGTCCACAGGGGTGCGGACTAATTTTTCGTCTCTGCAGAAGCGGATCCTTGCTCCTCGGTCTGGGCTGTATGGGCCTTAGATGCACGAGAAGAAGACTTGGGGCAATCCTTGACCATATGGCCAGACTGACTGCAGAACATGCAAAGTTTCTCGTCAAGACGATGCTTATGCTCTTGTGGCGTGAGCTTGCCATTGTCTCCGAGTTTTGATGAAAGATCCGGTTGAGCGGAGCTGGCCTCGGACTTCTTGTTGTCCTTCGGAGGCTTGCTACTGGAAGCAGAGTGGAAAGAGGAGGAAGGAATGGGGTCTGAGTGAGAAGTGGTAGTGGTCTTGTCGAAGACATTGGAGGAGGAGGGTTTTGCATGACGTGTCACTTCGGATTTACGCTCCCAATAGCATGCATCAAAAGTCTGTGACAAGGTGTGGAGTTCCGAGAGAGTAGAAGGTTTGCCTACTCTGGCAATGTCATCCTTGATATGCTTCGGCAATCCATTATAGAAGAAACGATGGAGCGCGGCTTCTCCCTAACCATGAAGTTGAGAAGCATGTCGATTGAACTCGACGACGTACTTATTGATGTGGTGCCTGTCCTTCATATCCAGGGTCATTAGTTGAACTTCAGTGTCACCCACAGGATCGTGAGGACCGAAGTTGGTTTGGAGTTCGTTGATGAACTCCTGGTAGTTATTCATCCATCAAGGACGAAGTGTAGAATTTTGATCGAATAATAGATCCGGTTCAAACCAATCAAGGACCATCCCCTTGAGGTAGGACTGCACGAAGATGACCTTGGCGCAGTTGCTAGCGAAGGTGAGGGGGCGGTCCTGGAAGTTCAGTTCGCATTGGACCAGAAATACTCGGAGTTCACAGGGATCTTTTCTGTCGAACTGTTCGGGCTCACGGACCTTGGTCTGGAGAGTGGAGGAAGGTGGAGGAGGTGGACGTCTGGTGTGACAAGCCAAACTGGCGATGGCTTGGGCTAGCTGTGTAATAGCTATGTTGGGGATGGGTTCAGCATCATCGGTAGCTGGGACAGTGGGGATGGGAGGATCAGCAGGAGGAGGGTCGACGAAATCAGGGACCTCGGAACCGAGTCCAAAGAAGTGGACTGGATCTATGGGCTGTTCCATGGCGTCTCCGAAGTCGGAATCTGCAACTGGTGATCGATTTCTAACAGGATGCATGATCGGAGTCGATGGGAGAGGGGTTTCTAGATTAGAGAAGCTGCGAAACTCAACTGGGTTTCTCGCCAGATGACTAGGACCAGGCTGCAAGGGTTTGGGGGACAGTGAGGCAGAGTTGGGGACTAATGTGCATAGTTGTGAACGAGTGCAAGGGGCTTTGGGTGCCATACAAGATGTGTACTAGTCAGGGAGTGATAAAATACTGTTAGAGACCAGATCGGGACGAAGGAGATGTCTCCGTGGCAGAGGGCTTCGGCCTCAGCGACTCAGACCAGGAGCGCTGTGCCAAGTTACATGTCCATGCCCTAATTTACTTACTGGCAACGAGAACTAAAGGGGGATCAACCTAGTTGATTTTATCACTGAAGTGTAACCTATGTACAAGTTAAGTATATATAGTTACAGCGAGGGCAGGCCCATGAACAGTGGGACTGAGCAGAGTAGAGTTAACAGGGATAGATGTTAGCCGACTGAATATTACCGATGAGTTGGGTTGCAGGTTTAACAGAATGATGGGTTGTAACCCACAATTGGAAAGGAGGGATAGGCCCGAAGGTAGACTTGCAGGGCAAGCAAGTGAATTGCCCAGCAGAGGCAGGAATGCGCTAGCGGACATCAGGGCTGTCCGGAGAGCTTCGGGGCTCCATCCTTAGGGAGGTGTAGGTAATATATTGAATTGGAGAGGTGGTGACCATTGGGGGGGTCAGAGGTGATTGCAGAAACTGTGGGCTCCGAGGTTAGTGGCAGAGGAGCGGAGGTAATCCGGAGGAGTGGAGGTGGTCAAGGGTGATGGCCGTGGATGGATATGACATGAGGACACTCAACACCATGTCGAATGGCACGTGCCTATCTCAAGGTCCACCAAGCCAAATGGGATGAATGGCATATCAGCATGAAGCTAGAGTCAAGGAGAGTCCAATGGAGATGATGGGAAGGTGTTATATACATTGATTGGGAGGGGCAACGTTGTGAGGACAAGTCCATGCATGGAAAAAAGTCGGATTCTGCAGATTCTACCCAACAATGCACAATACATAACTGTGGATGCTTCCATTGCTCGTTTCCTTACTATCCAACACTCCATACACTCATTCCTTATTTCTTCCTTATTTTTCCCAACATTCCCGACAGTCCCAAGTCAATTTTCCCACACCCAACCACACCACCAATTTCACCCCCTCCCCAGACCTCCATAACCACACATTAAACCCAGCGGTTTTTCTACCCGTTGGTTATGATCTACCTTTCCCCTTTGCCCATGGAGCATTTCCCAGAGTGGAAATCCCATACTTGGATGGTTCAGCATGGTGTAGAGCCTCATGTGGTCTTGACAGCACCTGTCAGTGGCCATATCTCAGGCACTACTGCACCAATTGGGACAAATGAGGGTTCGTTGGAAAGCTAGAGACGAGGAGGTTGCTGGCGAGAGGATAGGCGGGCGGTGTTGCGGAGTTAACTTTTACAATTTCCATCTGGGACCCGTTGTCACAATTTCCCCATTCATTCATATTTCTTTTATTGTTTCTCTGTTCCTAATTGGACATTCTTTATTTATGGTTGCCTATCGGCCCATTCAAATTTCCCCATCCCAATCATTTCATTTCCAGTTCATATAAAATAGAAAATACCTTGTACAGTTGAAACTGTCATAACCCATAACCTGCCATTACCCATAGAAATTTCTGGGAACCGGTATGGTCCCTATTGGCTAACCCATAAACCTGCCGTCCCCCACAACCCATAGTGTGAAGGGAAATTTTTATATTGAAATTTGGCAAAATTTGATCCATAACCCATACTAGTATGGGTAACATCAACATGTAAATATTGAAAAGTTAAAAGTTAAAAGCCAAACTTGCTTCTGGGATATCTATTGCAGCAATTCTGCCATGGACTTACACCAAATGGATGGATTCTTCTTTTGCATGGAAGATGGAAGCCACTTTGGCTCAGTTTGGATGCTGTAATGGGTCTATCCATGTCAGGGCAATAGCCCCGAACCCCGAGTCACATGTAAATTAGATACATATAGTCACGTGGGCAAGCGGGAACCTCCGGGTAACTGCTTACATACCACCGTAAAATACACAAACTTGTATCACTTACGGCCTTGTGTGCTGAGCTACCCAAAGACCTCACAATCCAACTAGACTCGCAACAGGAAAGAGGGGGGATAAGGATCTCACTACAAGTCAGGTCTGAAGTGGGGTATATTGGTCCAGTCAAGTGTGGTGCTGATACTCTCTAGCTAACTGTACAGCGGGTCCCGGAAGAGTCCGATAAAACAAATAAGGAAAGAGCATCATATGACGATAAGGAAGTGGAAACATCGGGCTCTAGTCACCAGAAATGGAATCAGAAAAATAAGGAAAAATAGGAAAGTGTGTAAGGAGTGTGAGGGGATATAGGCTACATGTGATGGATGTGAGGTGCTTGCTGAGGGTAGTAGAATTGCGGGATTTGGCTCATTTATGGTACACCGGCAAATCTCTGTGACAACGCAAGACCAATCATTACTCCAGAACAGCACACTTGATTCAAACTTCAGAAAGGTTACATAGAGGAGCTTGATCAATGTATGTACATGATTCTTGAAGTGTCGCAGAGTGCAATACTGTGATAACCCATACTCAAGTCCGGGAATGCAACGGTATGGGTTATGATGGTTTCAACTGTACATAACAAGTTAGCAATGAATAGACCCATGAAGGAGTAAAAAGTAGTTACATCCAAGTGGCAAAGATGCCATCCATGACCCCGACCCCTTGCTAACATCTAACACCCCTCTACTCATAATCCTCAGCCTTGACGTCCAAGAGAGACGTAGGTGAGTGTTTAGTTGAGGCTCTAGTAGACATGGTAGTGCCCCAAGAACAAAACCCGGACCTCCCAACCACATATGCAATCACTACCACCCTCCCCCTTTTCTCTGTCTCAAGTCTAGGCAATAGACCCGTTACAGCGCCAAGTCAAAATTTGCATGCCCAACATTCATATTAGGAGAAAGGTCAACACATATCTTGTGCATGGACAAATGATCTACATGATTGTCCATCATTCCTTTCTTGATTACTCTTTTCCAGCCGCATCATAGAAGGCTTAAAAGCCTTAATTTTTCACCCTTGTCTCTCTCCCTCAGTTCGCTTGTTCAGAACTGAGGTGAGCTTTCTTGTCTTCGCTGACTTGGTCGATGACTAAAAACCTTGTAAATATCCTAGCGCTTACAATGTGCTAGGTAGATAAGCAATTCATTTTAGTTGGCTTGTTCAGAACTGAGTACTCACAACGTGCTAGATTCTCACAATTCATCGCCTCAAATACCATTGAAACCTGTTCATTCTGGTGATGTCAACCCACCCTCCTAATCCCAGGAGTATCATCCCAAATGGAACATCCTTAGGCTCTGTTCGGTAGAAAGAAAGAAACTGCTTGTGTCAGGGCATCCCATATGTACCTATACCGTTATTTTTTAAAATGCCATCATATATGATAATGGCCACATGCAAGACTAGCAATATCAAACAACATCGCATCAAGTATCAACAAAAACTTATCACTCTATTGGCACCATTCTCATTGCTCCGCGGAAATCCTGACTGCTCTGAAAGTCTTTTGATGGCCCAGTATATCTGTTTTAACTATGGCAGAGATATAGTCAGTGGTCTGATTAGTCACTCATCTCATACTCACCTTGCCATACTTATTCTTACAAGCACTCGGCTCGAACACAGTCCCACATTCCTCAGTTAAGTGTGCGGAAACTGAGTTCCAAACCTTGTCTTTGAACCCAATATTCAAGGTGCCACCTGCATGCTTAACTTCAAGAAGGGAGTGGACAAGCTCCGCTTCCTCATGCAATTTCCAAACAGCATGCTTGGTAGGTGGGTTTGTGGACTCCCCCTTGGCCTGGGGTGTACGACGTCGTTTGTTATCGAGGGATGGGTCTGTGTTGCCAAGATCAGCATCCATACTTGTAACAATAATTCACGCTTAATTTACATGTGAGGTTTATAAGAAAAAAGCTGTAGCAAGAAATGACAAAGAAACTGGCATGCTGAACACTCATCAGTTTCTTCTCGTTTCTTGATGAAAGTGGCAGAAGAAACAAGAAAGAATCAGTCACCTTTTGAATGAAGAAACAAAAAGAAACAGGTTTCTTTCTACTGAACAGAGCCTTAGTATATGGATGATTCGACATGGTGTTGAACCTCACGTGCTCTCAACAGCACCTGTCAATGAATATCTCATGAACTACTGGACCAATTGGGATGAATGAGGTATCATTGGAAAGCTGGAAACGAGGAGAATTATGATGGTGGGCGAGGAGAGCGCCATAGAGGAGTTACCTTGCAAGGTCACTTTCAAGTCCGGAATTCCTTAGCATTTTTCCCCCTCTCATTTGATTGCTTTGGTCATCCCTGCAAAGCCATGCTTTTTGTCAGAGTACACCCACTTCCGGCCACTTCCAGCCTACTTACCATCATGATCTGATTCCATGATCTATGATCACCCAGATTCCATGATCCATGATCCCTCATCAGCAAACCTGGTATGGACCTCTCAGAGCTCTCAGAGCTCTGTGAGCAAATTGAGTCTTTTGCTGTGCACCCTCTACACATAGAGTCAAGAAAATGAAATATATATATGATTTTGTTCTCATAAGGATGCTGAAGTGCAAAGATAATATGAATATCCATTTTTGGAAATGCATGTAAAATAGCCATCATCATCACTCGAAAAGCTCTATGAGCTCTATGAGCTCTATGAGCTCATAGAGCTCATAGAGCTTTGTGTTTTTTTTACTAATGAATGGTCTCCATGTCTCCATGGAATCTGCTGAGTTATCTTGGCACCAGTAGTGCAATGGTAATATGGATATATGTTTCTGTAAATGTGTGGAAAATAGCCATCCTCATCACTCCAAAGGCTCCAAAGGCTCTATGAGCTCTATGATCTCAGCAGACCTTTTGTGTTTACTGATGTATCCATGGAATATGCTGAGATACGGCACTTTGTTTATTGCTATTTGTAAAATTTGAGGAAAACTCCAAAATTCAAAACTTTGCACTTTATCTTTCATCTCATTTCTTGCTTAAAACTCATCCAATTTTGATGATTCTATCTGTGTGCATTGGAAAGCACTTAAGTGTGGCAATGTAACCATGCATGTATGTAGGGTATAAATCAGTTTTGAAAAGTGTCCCAAAAAGAGTAAATTTAAAATACAGCCCAATAAAGCAAACAGAAAGCTGATGCATCCTTCAGATATTATCCATACATCCATACCAGGCCTTTTGAATTGTCAAAATTGGGTGAGTTTTGGGTGAGAAAGGAGATGAAATATATAGTGTAAATTTTTGGATTTTGGAGTTTGCCTTGAAATTTTATGATAGAAAGGTGATTTCAATTTTTTTAAATTATTTCTAAATGTCCTGAAATTTCTCTCCCTAACATTCCCCAAGATTTCTGAATTTTCCCTAATTTTCCCTGATTTTTTAGAAATTTTCCTTTTCTCAATTTTTTTTGAAAGTCCCCCATTTCTCCCTGAATTTTCTGAATTTTCCTTAATTTTCCCTGACTTTTTTTCAAGTTTTTAGAAACCCCCCAGTTCCCCCTCATTTTCCTCCCATTTCCCCCTTCATCCCCCCCCAATTCCCTCTGCAATTCTCCCCCCATCCCCCCCTTCAATTTTCCCCTCATTCCCCCCCTAATTCCTCCTTAATTTTCTCCTCATTTCCCCCTCATTCTCCCCTCCAAATTTCACCCATTCCCCCCTCATTTCCCCCCTCAATTACCCCCCATTTCCTCCCTCATTTTCCCCCTCATTTTCCCCCTCATTTTCCCCCTCATTCCCCCCCTCAATTCCCTCCTCAATTCCCCCCCCCCAATTCCTCCTTAATTTTCTCCTCATTTCCCCCTCATTCCCCCCTCCAAATTTCACCCCATTCCCCCCCATCCCCCCCTTCAATTTTCCCCTCATCCCCCCCTCATCCCCCCTCCAAATTTCCCCATTTCCCCCCTCATTTCCCCCCATTTCCCCCCTCTCATTCCCCCTCCCAATTTCCCCCCCATTCCCCCCCTCAATTCTCCCCTCGCCTTCCCCCCCTTTCCCCCCTATTTTCCCCCTCATTCTCCCCCCCATTTCCCCCCATTTTCCCCTAAGTAATTTCGGATTAACCCTATTTATAACCCTAAATTCAGTGTATATATCAATTGGGTTGTGTGCCCTTGGTGTGCAGTGCCACATGAGGGGTTGCAAGTTAAGTAGACTATTGTCCAGTTGACCCTAGGGTAGGAACCTGACTGTGGCCAGTCACATGATGCTGTAGTCAAGCTTTTTATTTTTTTGAATTAAACATGGGCTCAGGGTGCTCATAGAGCTAATAGTCCTCTGTGGGCAAATATATCTCTATGAGCTCTCAGAGCTTTGACTACTTTTCGGAGCTCTCAGAGCTTTGAGCTACTTTCCCAAGCTCTCAGAGAGGGGGACCTGCAATTTTCAAAGTTCATAGCTCTGTGAGCTCTAAAAGCTCTGAGAGCTCTGAGAGCTCTATGAGCTCTCATACCTCCTGGTTGGGTTTGCTGATGCTGTACAGCCTTATGATCTGATCCCACTCAAGATCCATGTTCCGTGATCCATGATCCAACACAGCCAGACAAACCTGGATCTATGATTGTTGGTATGTACAGTGCCTCGTAGATTAGTTGTGTGTGTGGGCTACAGTATATTACACTCTGAGTAGCGAGCAGGAAGACCAGCTTTCTTCTCTCATTTCCCCTCGCTGCTCAGCTGGAGCCTGTGTCGCCTAGCACACCTTGCGGTTCTCCTATTGAGACCGACCCAGACCTTCCTAGTCTTACCTCCACTTCCACTGGATCCCTTGACCTTAGCTCCGAGCAGCTCGGTATCCTGACAGTCACCCACTACCGTGCACTGGTCCACCAGCCTGCTTTCCCCAACTCCTGCTACCGGTACGCTCCTGTGAGCGCCAAGTCACTGATAGCCACCAACTGGGTGACTCCCTTTGGGAGTCCCAGTATCCCACACTACCGGTACGCTCCATTGAGTGCCAAGTCACCGCTAGCCGACCACTCCCAGCACACCCGCTACTGGCATGCTCCCAGGAGCACCAAGTCCCTGTTAGCAGACAGCCAGGAGGCTCCCTCATGGAGCCCACATCATACTCACTACTGGTACGTGGGGGTTGGCAACAAGGTTGTGACCTTGTGACGTTTACATAAGCGAAACTTGGCTCGATCATGGCCGCGCTGTCCTCCCTCTCCCAAGACCTCATCCTTAGGTTGCAAAGTATGTTAAAACTCGGTGAACAAGAACAAAATGTTGATCGTTGGTTATCTACCTGAAAAAATGAATAGATCTTTGAGCTGTGTGTAATCAAGCATGATCACTCTCAATCTCCATCCACGCAGTTGCTGGAGCTGAGTACTTGCTGGCTATTCGTGTAAGTACTTCCTTCTGCCCTTCAATATTCATGCTGGTAAAGATGCCAACCTTCGGTATTTCCTTATCATCAGGATGAAGGTACCGATGAGCGTCAAGTTGCTGTTTGGCCGCTTTCTTGGTTTTGAGGGCTTTTATTCCCTCTAAATCATAGATGACGTCCTCTGACAGCCTCTTGAGGTTCTCCTGCCTTGTCCTTGCCTTTTTTTTTTGCAATTTCGGCCTTCTGCTGACTATCTGCCACTTTCTTTGCATTTGCTTCCCAGATTTCGCGCTTCCGCTCCCGCTCTTGACCCGACATATCTCGCTGCCTTGCAAGTCCTAGTAGGGCCTTTTGGTCCTCGTCCGATAGACTACCAACTATGAAGCCATCTACACCATTCCGCTTTGCCATCTGAATGGCATTTAACTTCATCTGTGTCATGCGTGTACTCAGCCGCTTCATGCACCGAAGCTGGCCAAGTGCGCCTTCGTTTGCATCATTTGTGCTAGGAATGAAGATCCTTTCGATCTCTTCTGGTGTGAGTGAATCGATTTCCCCTCCTTTGGCAAATTCCATTGAGAACCGAGTGTACGTTTCGGAGGCGCCTTCGAGGAATGCAATAAGAGCATCAGTTATGTGTGGGAGGCCGGGTGTAAGTTTGTGCACTGCTTCAATTGCCCGGGTATTACTGATTCTGGTGCCTTTTAGTGCCGCATCAGCAAATGAGCTGCCTGGAGTGAGCCAAAGGGAGGGATTGTCTTGGATTTTAGATAGGTGAGTTAGAACGGCATTGTGTAATGGCCCAAGTGAAACACCGTTGACCCGGTCAATGCCATAGGCACGGAGTTCCTGTACCAAAGGTTGGGAGACGAATTCGCTATACAAAGCGTGGACACAGAGCTCAGTAAGTGTTGGGATGTCCTCAAGCCCATCTGAAACATTCCTCTCAATGTTTGTCAATCCAGGTTTCTCCTTGGAATAAGAAACATTGATCATGAATTTCCGATATGAGTCGAGGTCGGCAATAATATGTGCAGCTCCAGTCCCAAAGGTACCATATCGCACTGCAGATATGTTTGGGAATTGTTGGATCTGACCGCACTCTTCTTCCATGAACCAGTTATAGGCATCCTGTTGACCTTTTTTGTCGTTCTTATTTCGGAATATTGCCCCTGCTAGTTGGAGGAATTTGACTGCGCCTCCCGCACTGTCACTTTCTGCTTGCTCGCTTATGGCCAGAGGAACACCATCCGGACTGTTCTGGACAATGTTTTTGTTTGACTTGTTGTAAAACTTTATCGGGGCCACTTGTCCTTCCTTAACCCACATTGCATGCATGCACTCATGGCCCCCCTTGACAGTATTCAGGTCCTTGTGCATCCCACACCCAATCCAGATCAGCTGCAACATAGCGCACTTCTCTTCTTCCGACAAGAAGTGATACCGCACTTTCCCCAAATGCTCCAATGTGTCAAGCCGTGTCCTATCCAAGACCTCAGCCTGCACTGCCTCTGATAGTGAGCTCCACACTCCATATCCCCCAACCTGCATTATGCTATGCTCCTGCTCATTTTGGGCGATTGCCGCAGCAATACAATTTGCTTGAGCACCCATCCAATCCCAGTATTCTCGGCCGAGCTCTCTATACCAGGCCGAGAGTTTGAGATTACGAAGAAGTTCAGCAAACCGCTTCTGATCACTTGCGTGATCACTGACCATCCCATTTATTGCACGTAGAATATCATCAGGTTTGACCTCTTCCGCCAACCTCAGACTTGGAAGACTTGTATGGGAAGAACAGAATCTCCCTAGTTTCTTTTGGAAGTTTGACAACTGTTGTGTACTTGTGTGCGAAGGTAGCGACTCAATTCCAAGGAAAAAGGTTTTGTGATTTGCTGGTTCCGGGGATGGGGTGGAATTGTGTGGCAGATCAGCAGTGTCCATTGTGAAATGAGACCCATGGTAATCAATATGCTTGTGTTGTGTAGAATCACCGCTATAGGCAATACCTATGCAGAAATATTATTAATATACCAAAAATATTGAGTGATTGTTTGAATTACCCTTTGCGTTCCGCGCAACCTCCACAATCTGAGCTTCAGCTGCTATCCCAGCTTCTATCATGATCCGACTGCATGTCCGTGCACTCGGAACATTGTTCAGAGTGATTCCAAAGAACCCAGCACATTCTTTGATGACCTTCCCAATTGTTACATCGGGTATATTAAGGCAACAGAGACGGTGGACCAGAGATCGGGCCTTAAATGAGAAGAAGCTTCCATACTTAAGGGACAGCTTCCTATGACATTTGGTTTGGTTAAGGCTGTTCTTTAGTCTCGATTGGAGCCTTCCATTCTGCTGCTGGAGAGGATATGATTTCCTCCGCCAGCGCATTGAAGATCTCCTCAACTTGGTGAGTTTTGATTCCAAACTCATCGATGTTTCCCTCTCTAAATCGAGGCGCAGGTCCAATTTCTTCATATTCTTTGTCATTTCCACTTTAATCGATTTAATTTCAGCTTGAAGTGCTTGGACTTTCACTTTTGCCCGTTGAGCAACCTTTGTTAGGTTTCTTTTGTCTTTCCGCAAGTGATTAATTGTCAGATTGGGAAGGGGAACAGACTCTATCTGTGTAGGCACTGGGGAAGTGACATTTGAATAGGATGGTGGTAGTGGTTTGGCAGTGGGGATGAATTCAAGAATTTTGTGCCTTTGAATTGGGGCTATAGTCCGCACATTTTTTCTCACTTTGCAAGCGTGCCTTTCTTCCAGTGGTTCCCCTGACTGTTTCCCAGATAGTTTAGCCCCATGAGCCCAAGACTGCATGTTAACATGCGGTGACGGCAATGGTGGCTGGACAGCGGAAATCCCAGTCATAGGTCCAAAGGTTCGGCGACTTCGAGTCAACAGCCCTGGAAACTCATTCTCATTTATTACATGAGATCTCCCCTCTGGTTGTCGTTTACCCAAACTAGTCCTCTGAGCTTTATTAATCTGCCGAGTTTTGGGAGAAGAAACCTTGTTTTTGGAATACTTCCAAGCAGTTTGATCTCTTGGCATTTGGGGTGCTAGGAAGGAGATATGAGAGGGTTGAGTTTCAAGTCCGATGTAAGCCTAGCAAGAGAACTAGATGTCAAAGTCAAGTTGGGTAAGCACGGGTTGGTGAACCTGACACGTGATCCTATTTGCGCCTAGTGTGCATTTTGGGAAAGGTGAGTCCCAAATGTACCTTCAACCCCTTCCATTCTGCTCGAATTTTGGCATGCTGGTAGATGTGTTATGTGCCTAACATTTGGTCACTCAGATTTTTAAAATTTGGCTTAGTTCAAAAGATATTCCCTGTGCATGAGCATGTATTTTGTTGCATACCCCCATAGCTCTGTGATTACCACATGTGACAGTTCCAAACTTCCAGGGAGTATCATGGTGACATTTGGATATTTTTTCGTGCAGTCTTTACATGAATATAGACATTCATTGCACAGAGTTAGGGCCCATATCATCCCAGCTTCAGAGCAGTGAAATGTACCTTTCCGCTACTTCAATTTGCTTCAAACTTGGCCCAATTGCTCTATGGGTGTGAATGCGGGTTTTGGTCACTCAGATTTTCGAGAATCCCACTGATGCGTGAAAAAAGGTTGTGAATTTCCAACATACTGTAGTTATGTATAAACTTGCTTCAAAGTAAATCCCCATACCACATATGCATTTTAATATTATTATCGGGCAATAATTATACAACACTTAGTAGAAGTTGTGTGGTTAAATGGAAGTGGCTTTTGGGTGGGGCGCAGTGGCCATATTTTAAAATCACGTGCTATTTTTATTTTTTCGGACCTCTCCCCTCATTTGCCGACCCCCATGGTATGCTCCCAGGAGCGCCAAGTTACCATTGGCCAACCCACAGGTTGTACTTCCAGACACTCATCCCATTCCGCTCTCCCTCCGATGGCTATGCAGCCACCTCCATTAGTGAGCTGAACGGTTCAGGTTGGGTTCCCCAGAACCCATTCCTGTAACACTATTTCGATGTCATGGCCACTCCCTGCACCCAGACACTATAGAAATGGGCCAATTAGGCCCCATTTTTATAACATGGGGGATGGCAGGTTCATGGGTTAGGGTCTGGTTTTTGATAGGAACTGTAGTGGTTCCCAGAAATCCCTATGGGTTATCGCAGGTTATGGGTTATCTCAGGTATGGCCTATCACGGTTTCAACTGTATCTGCCTATCTAATCACAATTCCTGGGTCCTGCAAATTTTTCGCCCAGGACTGAATTCCAAGGTCCTCCACTATTGCCAATTCTCCATAACCTCACTGACCAATACTGTACTAGCATGACCAACAACCAGTTCCCACGGCCTCCAGGAGTTGCCAGAGGCTTTCAGTTGTATTAATTTTCAATTCAATCCAAGACCCTCACGTTACGTGTTACCGGTTGTTGGTTGTGCTAGTACCGTATTCCCACTTAATTTCATTGTACATAACTTCCTGCTAATCTAAGCAGCACGATACGTCGATTAGTGATGTATCGGCTCTCAGTGCAAGTCCTGTCCTTATATACATCTAATGTTAGTTCTACACCACTGAAGTGAAATGCAAGCAGTAGTCAAAGCATGAAAACAAAGACCCAAAGCAACATTATGTTCACCGTCGATTGCCCCAAAAGCTCCTCCTTCCCAAAGCTCTCAAAGTGTGAATGTACGGTCTGGTGACCACCAGTGGCGTCAGGCTGTAACTTCCAATGCTGATTCCTCTGATGTACCATTTCTTCACTGTGCATATCATTCAATGCACTTCCGCACCATCCTTCATTCTATGCTATGCAGGTCGTTGCGATGTGAAGCATGCACTCTAGTGACATGTCTGACATGAATTTGACCAGTCAATGTCTGACCACATGACCGCTTGTGACCATGGTCCAACACTGCAAGTTATCAGGCAGGGCCTCAACGATGGATGTCAGTCGAGGGGGAGTTCTGCTACCACAGTGAACACCCAGCACGGGCCTAAACCTTCACATGGTGCCCCTGTTTAAAACTAATTAAGCCTCTAACATCTGAAGGGAGGATGACATGGCCACCATGGTAATGCCAATCAACCACAACCCCATAAGCCCAGAGCCGCACTGGCTGGAGAGATGCAAGAGCGCAGGTGCATGTCCTGCCATCAAGCCAACCCTTCCTTTTCCTTCTTACCACTACCTTTTTGGGATGACGAGCATGATAGTGGCAACGCCAATGGTGACCTCTGTAAGCCCAGACGGGACTGGCCAGAGGACTGTGGGTTCAAGTCCCACCATCACCCCAACCCTTCCTTATTCTTCTCTTCTCCACTACCTTTTGGGATGGTGAGGTGCAATAGTGGTAGCGCCAATGGTAGCCTCCATAAGTCCAGTCTACTCTCATCTGGTCCGACCCTGGCCCTATTGCGGCCTCATCCTATGGTTTTCTATACCCCAAACCAATTCATCTATATGAATAGTTATTCTGGCCTCAGCAATCTTCATCCACTATTTTCTTCTTACTGTACGCAACTTTCTTTTCCCTTCCCTTAAATGCCCCAAGGCACCTGGGCACCTGCCTGTGCATCTTCATGCTTGCATCCTATTCATTTCCTTCATGTTGCAATGTTGTAATTGGTGGATTCAAAAAATATCATCATTTTCATATTCGTCAAACACGTGATTTTTTGCGGGATGTACTGGGGGAATGTTTTAGGTTTGCTCACAGATATGTACTTTAATTCCAGTTTAATATTCCCACTACTCTGTAGCAGGTCTTGCGTGCACAAACTGAATACCTGAGCACCGTTATTGGTTATTCCCTTTTTTACCTCAGCTTTCTGACATTCCAGATTACCTCAACTTGCTTACCGAGCTAACCCAAGTTGTCCCTCACCGCTGCAGATCCTAACTCACCACTTGGCCCTACACCCAAACCTCCACCCTCCCACTCTTTCCTGCCCAAATCCTCCAACCCTCCCGCTGCACTTCCTTCCTGCCCAAACTCTTGCTCCACACTATGGTGTCCTCTCCACACCGAGCCTTTTTAAGTGGCCCCTGGCCATTTAAACTCCTTACCACTGAAGCTGATTGCGATTTTCACCTAACCAAAGAAGCGATCGCTCACAGCCTATATGATTTTTCATTGTCAATCAACGATCAATGGAATTTGCTCCTACACCATGCCCTGACTGGCGATTGTTACTCAAGGTGCATGTGTTGCGCACCGCTCCCAATATCCCTCTTGTGATTTGTTTTTCCATCTTCTTTTTGACTACCTTCCTGTCCTCTCAGGTTCCTGCCTACTCTCAGGTTTCGCGCGCGCTTTTACACACCCCATATTTTCAGTGCTATGCTGTAAGAGGGACATCACACATCCAAATTCGGGGGGGTTAGGTATCTCTCACTAAGGCTAAGTGTAAGAAAAGAGAGTCATCAGAAAACAAGGGAAAGGTCCTACTCCGCACGGTGTTGAATGCCATGTGACTTCAGAACTTTCCCACACTATCTCGAAGCGGTCTACCAGCCCTACGTCGCCTAGCTGCGAGGCGGGACCGCGGATCTCGAACTCCTGGATGATATTATCCATGGAGTCGTTACCTTGCTGCAGAGTGGCGAGCTTCTGCAGGGCGGTGGCTTCCCGGTTGGGGTCTTGGAACATGGCATCAAGTTCTGCCATACGTCCCATCCTGCTCTATCCAACCCCCTCCTCTGGCACTCATCCAACCACCAAACCATCAACCTTCATCAGACCACTTATCCTTTCCATTCATCCGACTCTGGCGCCAAACTACACCCAAACTCGGAATGGCGCTGTCACCCACTGGAAAACCACCTAGGTGAGTTTGGTGATGATTCATAGTGCAATAATTTGGGAGACATCGATGGGTGTTGTTCTTCTTTGGCTATACTGTAACTCTGACTGCAACGTGGCACATTATGAACTAGAGTGCTTGCGCTTCGCGCTTTGCCAGACTCTGCACCTAACTCCACAGAATATTTCTGACCATCTCGCTTACCTATGATTGAAATAGTATTCGACATAGCGTTGGATCGTCATCATACATCTCTCACACGATCACAAATTCCTCCTGCTGCGAGGCCTGAAACCATCGCGACGAGACAACCTTCCGAAGCCACAGCTCCCTTGCAACACCGCAATGCCGACCGTCCCACTCTTGAAGCTTCAACAAGAAACGCAAGGGCGACAAGCTGAGCAAGGAGAGGATGGAGGAATTAATGTCGAAGAGGGCAGAGTTTCTATCATACTTGGAAGAAAGCCGAGTTCTTGCTGCGCAGCATGGACCTTTCCAACAACCTTCGGGCCAATCGCTAGGTGCTTGCTGTTTTGTAGGTATGGTGACAGGTGAAGCGTTGAACCACCTACGAATCACCGAGACTTGATCTTGGACTCGTTTGATAGAGGAGGATTGGGCTTATCTGCACGCCGAGTTTGGAGGAGAGTGATGCATTATTGCAGGAGTTATCAATGAAGTAAACAATGACTCCGGGTGCCTATCACATCGCCCCCCATGTCCACATGTGATTAGATCTGTGGCCACAGGAGCACTTGTATCGAATAATTTGGCAGGACCTGCCTCGGGTCACCCAACTGTGACTTATGTAATAGTGGGCTGAAGAGTACTGGCAACAGCCCCAACCACTGTGGGGACAAATTTCAGAGATACATAAGCAACCCCTGACTTGGATACGCCACCACTCTGGGTCATGTACTGAGTTCCTGTTTGCATGGCAGGAATTCCTGGATTTGTTTGTTCTGTCACAAAATTCATAGTATTACATGCATACATGTAAGGAAAAAAGGAGCTGTAAAAAGAACGTAGTGGGGGAGGGGAGGTAGGAAGAGAAAGAAAGCATCACACATGTTGGGTTCCTGCTCTTTGCAATGACCACATAACGCTTGAGCCATTTGGAGGCCTCACTGGGGTGTCCACCTTGATCTACAGAGAAGGGTAGAGACTGATGAGCTACAAGCATGAGCTGCCAGAGGAAACGTAGGCACCAAACAAGACTGGCCTCATCCCCACAGCGCTTGCCCCAGAAAACCACAAACCAAAGAAAGATCCTGACCCTATCTGGCTCACTCGCCAACCTGTTGGAAGTGTGGCAAGATTGGTCACCAACAGAAGAAGGTGGCTGAGCAAAGTGCAAGTGTGAATTGTGGGGAGCGTACCCAAACCACGAATTCATATCAGGATCTACCCTTGTTGCTGACAAACACACCGACTCCCTCAAACCCTGGATCATAGATTCTGGGTGCAGCAGTCACTTTAATTTGGCTCCAACCGATCTGAATTTATCCTAACACAACCACAGAATCCATCCCATAACGAGCTTGAGTGGATCAGGCTCTACTATTCACAATGCGACCTCTTCCAAGATATAGAATGTGAAGTCTGTTGTTCGAGGTACTCGCATTGAAGGGATTGCTGGTACCATCACCCCAACATACACTGTGGGAAGTCCCCCCCATCAGACACAGGGAAAAGTAATTCCAGCATAAAATCATGCCCAGGATTTCCTCAGAAAATCCAACTCTCTTTTTTTTTGGTGGAACCACCGGTAGCTTTCACTGGGTAGGTTTACTACCTGGGGGGTTGAGTGTGGGGGGTTGTCCCCCGAGGAGGGTGGTTGTGTCTATTGTTTGTAGTTTTGTTAGTGTTAAGTACCGCCTTAGACTCCACCACAGGGAAATGCGTTTACACAATTCCGGAATGAGTGTGGGGCTCGGTCTAGCAAGCCCTTCTTTGTCCTTGAGGTTCCATAGTGGGGTCGCCATTATGAGTGAGGTATTCATGTTTGTAGGCCAGGGTATTCTTTTCTGGGTGCAGAGGGATTTAATGGTGTCCCATACAGTCTGGCTTTGGTTGTGCGGGCAGTCAAATAGTACGTGGTCTATGTTTTCTGTTTTCTCACATTTTTGGCAGATCCCCCTGTGTTCATAGTTTGATATCTCTTTTGTTTTTTAGGGTGGCCATCCAGATTCTGTCATCAGTGGGATCCCCATTGTTTAGGTTGTGGAGTGGTTTTCTGATCTCATTCAGGTTAGTTTTAACTGAGTTCATTTGGATGGTCTTTTTAAGCGCGTTTCCGCTTTTTATTAGTTTAAGGGCCATGGCTTGGGTCAATGTTCTTAGTCTGGCCCCTTTTGGGCAGTGTGGGAAGGAGTGGCGACTTGGCGGCACCTTTTGTGGCGAGTTTGTCCGCTTTGGTGTTGCCTAGGATACCTGAGTGGCCCTTTATCCATTCGAAGGTGGTGATTGCTTGTCTGCTTAGTAGGTTAACCACTTCTTTAAATAAGTTGGCGTTCTTTTTTCTTATGTAGTCACGGTCTTCGTTGGATGGGAGGTTGGGGCCCAGAGTTTTGATACACCAGTCCAAGTCCAATTTGATGTGGAGACGGGCATTGCTGGGGGTATTTCTGGTGGCGTGGTAAATGGCGAGCAGTTCCGCTACGTTGTTTGACTGGGTGAGGTTGGGGTCAGCTGCTTCGTCTATGTTGCATTGATCGTTTGGACCAAACCAGACTCCGAACCCGGCTTTGGCTGTGGTTTTGCCGTTGTTTGTGCATGAGCCGTCTGTGAATACTATTGCATCTTGGGGGATGTACTGTAGGGGAGTTGGGGGGCCGGTGTGTTTTGTTTTTTTTGTAGTCGTTTTCGTTGTTGAGAATTCTATAGTTCGCTAGGGAGGAGTCGTGTTCAGCATTGGGATGGTCAAATATTTTTTTTTGAGGGGTTTCCGATGGCGTGCTTTTTGATGCTTGCCCGGTCTTCATCGTCTGGAGGGGTGTTTGGGGGTTCTAGATCGTATGGGTTGAATTTCGTGGTTAGGTTCCCCAGGATTTCCTCTGTGGTGTTATAGCAGGTGTTGGGATTTTTGCATCCCTTGGATCTGTAGGTTGTGTAGTGATGGCACCGGCAGCTTTTGGTTTTTGGGCAGTGAGTTGCCTTTTCTGCGATGCTGGCTTGAATGACTAGGTCTCCGGTTTTAAAACAGTTGTGGTTTTTTCTTAGGCATTTCGCCTGCAGGCTTCTTTCTTGGTGTGCGCCGTTCATTTTTTTCCCTAGGTGGTGCCAAGCAGGTAGGTCCATTTTTATTTTGTTGGGAAGGTGTGGTGCGTCTAATTTCAGGTTATATTTTGATCCAGTGTTGAGTATTCGATTCAAAATCCAACTTTCTCTTGACCATCTCTGTACCATATTCTTGCACCGCAATCTCTTCATCTTCACGCTGATGTGTACTGCTAGAAATCTGAACACTCTTCTTCCTATCCCCACTGATCCCCGCATACCATCTGTGTCGCTCAAATGTAATATACGTGCTTGCTGAACATAAAATCCTTGGTGAATACACGACTAATGTTGGGATTGGTCACAACATTAAGATGATATATTACAGATACAATCACAGCTTTGTCAGGACAAGATTTTATGACATGATTTTGGACAAATACATGACAAAAAAAGGATTTATTGCATAGATGTGGTGAAGGGAGGGACTGCGGTGCGAGGTGTAAACATGATGCTCGTTAACCTAGAAATAAGACAGTCAGCAACATGATCAATGATTGTTCTTTCCTCCCCTCTGACCTGAACTCCTCAAGCTCGTGCATCTAGTTTTTGCCTGGCCTGAGCTCCTTAGGCTTGCATGCCTCCGTGTTGTGGGCTATTGCTGTAAAGCGTACCTGGAGAATAATTTATAGGTGCTAAAGACAGGGCAGAACACCAAGTACCTTTCTCTTATCTTGTACCGCATATTTGTCATGGCACCTTTGCTGCTGTACTCAACCTCATTCTCAACAAGGGCCACAGTTGTTTTTGGAAGCGGACACGCTATTCGAAAATGAGCATGTCGGAAAAGCACTGCAGGTGTTACATGCGTTATGGCAGCTTGTGGGGCATTGGCAGCCGGTAGTGTTTCAATGAGCGAATAGAGAGAACCGTGATGGATGCTGCAAAGACCAGGAAGGGCCACAGGCGCCATGGCACATGACCATAACATCCCAAGCGCCCCCTTTTATTGGGCTCTGACACATAATCGACAAGCTACACTCCCCCTCCCACCTTCCAACTTTGTAGGCGCTCTTCCCCTGGTCACCAGAAAAATAATCAAAATGTAAAAAAGAGAGAGAGAAAACAAGTTGGTGCTTCTGCCTTAGGCAGCATGCCCTAGATAGACTTCCGCCTGGGACCTTGTTCACCTTGAGGGATTATGCTCTGATCCCCATGTGCCAAAGTGTCATGATCCCAGGGAGCATCGGAAGTGCAGAAAGAAGGAAAGATGAAATGAGCGGAAATGGAAAGCTGCAGAACGTAAGATGTATGCTCTCCCCAATGGATAAGCGCTGAGATCAATGGATCTACATACAGTCTTTTCTTGTAATTTTGGACTGGTCAGCTAACTTGCCAACAAACCAATATACACACCTAGAAGCCAACCTCGAAGTTGGCCCTCAATGCCGTCACGAAGAGGAGGGAACTATGGGATGGTGCAGGGTTACCAATTATGCTGGCTGGGTTGCAAGAGCCGACTAATGGTCCCCAGGTGTGTACAGCCATTCTTGGGCAGGCTAGAGAGCCTGGGATTGCTAGACAGCAGAAGAGCGGGCCCACCCTTCCACCGTCCCAATCCATATTCCTGCACCCAAGAGAAAAAAGAGTGTGCACAGCCTTATATGGGTTTTATACCCAACCGGCGCTATCCGGAATTACGTGAGTGGCGACCAGAATCATGTCAAAAGGTCCCGCTATAAGCCATGACATAGTCCTTTTATCTTGTCATATCGTAGGGTAAAACCACCTGTATATATATGAGGATCTTATACATTGTGGCTACTGTACATGCAAGAGGAATAAGCAGCGAAATGACATAACAATAACAAATGAGCGATCAAAGGGGCCAGTGGTATGGAGGCTGTGGCTTGGGTGGTGAGTATTCAGGATATGAGACCATACTTGGAATTTGGAGGAAAGAAGGGCCAGATCGTAGGGGTCCATTTGGCCTCAGCGGTAGCAATAGTGATGAATGCAACTTGCGCGCTTATTCTCACAAGCAAAACTATACAATCGTTTCCATCTGAGCTCAATTCTACACTGCATATAGACTATCTACATGCTGAGTACAAGAGGAAAGTGTCTAGCTAAAGAAGCAAGCATGCGGAAAGAGGAAAAATATGTCATATTCCCCTTCATAAATCCCAACAGATGGGTGTAGGGGCGTGTGATCGTTACTCTCCTGGTGGATCATAGGGTACAGGAGGAGCAGCTTGCATTTGGTGGTCCATGCAGGTTGTGCAAGGTGCCTTCGTCATTTGAAATTTCTCAGCATTTTACCTGAGTCGGACGCATCGTCAGTCCTCAATACCATGACATACGAACCCTTTTCCCCAAATTTTCACGCTGGAGACACCAGATGGTGCCTACGTTGCTAGACGGTAACGTCGTACTCGACGTTAAAGTCCCCCAAGCGCAGGGGCACGATGCCACGACCATACCCGATCTCACAGCACCAGAGCACACCGAGCTCAAGCTAAGGCCAAGAGGCCTTAGTATCGAGTTGCCGTCCGATGTCCATCCCGAGCCTGTGGGCGGTGCCTACCGTGGCAACACCAACCCGAGCCGTTGTATATGACATGAGAGTGTAGGCACAAAAGGCATAACCTCCATGGCCTAGCAACCCCCAGCCAAGCCTGCACACGAGTCGCACGACGCCCCAGCCCAAGTTGTGCCAAGCTGACGATGGCACCGAGCACCAACCAGTAGAGACCCCAGAACGCAAAGGACGTCAGTTACACACCCGCGTTTGACTGAGTCTAGTGCGAAGTCGATCGCGCATTGTATGGAATTCTACAGCGAGAGCGAAATCAGTAGCTGTGGGCATGGGTTAGCTATGGGAGTGGAAATGGGGCGTACTGCTGTGCCTGATCCTCCCATTCGACCTACGGTTCCCCAGTAGCGTGATATCGAGTTCTGGGTAGTTTGGTGCTGGAGCTGGTTGATGGTGGTAATGACAAGGAGAAGTGAGGGCACAATGAGGATTGAGGGTTGAGTGTTTGAGGGTCAGTGCCAATGTTGTTGAAGCGCACACGCTGAGATGCCGTGGGAAAGCTCTGAGCGAGTTACTGTCTCAAAAATGGAGTCAACTCCTTCAAATGAATCCGTAGTTGTCGAGGAATCCAAGTTTCACGCCTGCCATATACCTTCGACACGGTGTCGAATGTCACATGATACTTGAAGCGTCATCTCTCTGACCATTGTCTGTATCCCTACTATGGTTTCCATGCATCCCCATGTTCTTTGCTTGCATCCAATCTGAGATATCTTTTTGGCTTGTGGCCTCGTCGTGGCTATTGTGCAGCGATTCTGCAGTAAATGATGTGGTTTTTGTCGCTGTCTTCTGTTGTTGAGCATGTTCGCTTGCATCATCAACTGAATCATCCATCTCATTTGCCCACTGAAGTCGCCATATCAGGTACTCTTGGGGATTTTCTTGGTGCCCCGGGCTCATTCCGTTCTACAGTTCTCGTGTGGATGCATGATCCTTTGGCATTTCGATGATTTGCTCGACATCATGCGACCATCCAGGCCCTCTTTAAGTCCTGCTGATACAGGACCTTGTTTTCCTCCTTTTTATATGCTCTCTGCTTTCTTGCACTAGCCATTACTGTGTCCCCGCTGTGTCTTGCAAATTCTATGTCAACAATTTGGACAATGATGATTTAAGTACAAGTTATGCAGTGCAGAGTTCAACGAAGGGAGCACTCTAGTGGGAGTAAAGCAGAAATGGTGATTCAACCTGAACTTGTGCGCAACTGGCCACCTGGAACAGTGAGGTAATGAAATCCATCGATGTGGAAGTGGAGGAACGGAGATCAAGACTGGATTGAGCAGGCCGAGTCTAGATTGAATCAGGACAGAACTACCATGGAACCAATGGTTGGCCCTATGAGGTAGGCAACGTGAATTGGAAGCAACGAAGCAAGTCTTGATCCTGAGGTTGAACCATATGTCAGAGTATCAGTTTTTTGAAATTCAGGTCGAGAGAGTTGTCAGGGACTACAAGTCCACCGATCCACAATATGCCATGAAGCAGATGGCAAGAAAGAGATGATCATCATAGTCGTTGGAAGCGCCGAGCTTATTGACCAAAAGCAGTAAGTGTTTGTCTTCGATCGGCAACTTCCGCACTCTTGGTTGACCATCTGTTCGTTCAGCACCATGCAGCGTATTAAGGGCGATGGGGTGTTTTCGAATGCTTCGGATGGATGGATAGAAAGATGAAAAAGACCCAAAAGGTAAGAAGATATCATTGAGAAGAAATGAGTTTCCCAGAAGGTGCCATTTGCTTTGCCATGAAGGAGATCCACATACTGATCGCGTCGGTTGGGGCCAAAATGGTGGAGGTTCCAAAAGGTAAGGTACAGACGGATTCCTGATTGATAAGCCGATTTGGTTGACACATCAAAGCAGCTGGACAAATAAATGCCCACTGACATCCAAAGTCCTGGGACTGACTTGTATGCTCATTCTTGCACCACCCCGAACTTGCCCTGTGGGGGTTTGAAAATCAAATCCTGAGTCCTGGACGAAGGCACAGGGCTAGATTGAAAAGATGATGCGATAAGGCATCGGCACAGTATTCTCGGAACCAGGAATATGAACCACTGGAACATAAACCAACATCCATCATTGTTTCACCGGCGTGTGAAATAAGCAAGACATAGTTAGGTTCCACTTCAAGGGAATGAAAGATGTCGACCATATTCATCGAAAGGTCTGTTGGGCAACCGGCCCAATCGCCAACATGACTGCCAAAGCTTTATTAAAGAAGGTATCTCTGAATTTCACACCGGTGCTGGCAACCAGTGCCACCACAGCAACATGGAGACCAAAAAGCTAAGCCCACATTTGTAACAAACGTTAAATCCCTCTGATCCGAACTTGTCAGCAAGATGAATTGCGGGTTCTGCCACAGGGTCCACCGTATGATTCGGACAACTCCGCCACCACTGGCCAAATATATTTCAACGACCATGTCCCAACAGTTCACAGAACTCGCTTGCACAGTTCGAAATGCCCTCAGTGAGTTCCAAACTCCAAACGAATTGGATCTCCAAGGCCTTGTGGAGGATGCGTCGTCGTTCGATGCATGGGTGGCAATGGCCAGATCGGAGGAACTGTCAAACTCTGGGCAACTCAGTTTCCCGAAATGGATGGTCCCAGAAGTATTCCCCGCCATCACTTCCTCCCTGTTTATGGTTCGCGTTCATTGGATGATGGGCCACCAGCCAGATGATCTTTGGGATGGATCAATCGTGTCCCCATCGGTAGAACAAAGCGGAGTGTCCAGTGGTGGTTGGGACACATTCCGGATCGGGTGATCGAGCTACGTTCACGGTTTCCCGAGTTCCTCCAGCTACGTGACCCTTTTGCTATCAATGGTGAGCCAGCTCTCACCTTGCAGCGGCTCATCGAGTTTGCATCCCGTCTGGACACCACTTCGGAGCAATATCGTCTGCTGAGCAACATTTATTTGTGTGCTGCCGCTCTGAAGGAGATGAGGGATGAGGGAGCCCTGAAGTTTCTTGTGAGTGCAATGAAGCATTTTGTATGCTAATGATTAACAACATTTATTTCAGAATTTACATTTTTGCCCAACCACTCAACGGCAAGATCCTTTCTTATCCTTTATAGATGTTACTGACGATTTTACAGTTACTCTCATGTCAGCCCTCTCATTATGGCGATTTTGATTTCTCCTCTGTCCTACTTCTCAACACTACCCTCACAAACCCGACGACGCTCCCACAATGAACACATTACTATCGCATGCCACCCTCCGCAGGGGATTTATCCAATCAAACCGTCCCCAGAGGGTTCTTGAAAGTGCTATCCTCCATCTCATATTCTCGGTTTCATGATCGGGAAAAATATCACAAGGAGACCTGGATGCATTCCATGTGGCATGGAGGGTGGTATTGCCTCACATACCTGAGTCCGTCGATCAGACACCCAGTCCTCCCCTTGACGACACCGACATGAGGGACCTTCCACTTCGACTCAAACTAATGCCGAGCCTTCCACCTCCACCCACACCGACGAAGGGCCCCCCACCCAAACCAATGCCGAGCCCCCCACCCCCACCCACACCGATGAACCCCCCACCCAAACTAATGCCGAGCCCTCCACTTCCGCTCAAACACCTGCGGGACCTTCCACTTCGACGAATAGGAGGTCTGGGCGCAAGAGACTTGGTGCTCGAGAACCAACATCTCAAACAACGAATCGTCATCTATTGGGCAAAGAAAAAGATGCAGGAATGGGGAAGGTGGTAGTGGTGTCCAACCAAAGAAAAGGAAACAAACCCAGAGACCAGAAGCTCCTCGCATCGACGAAATTCGTGTGACCAGGGAAGAAACAGTGGCATTTGTCCTCTCAGAAGAAGTTGTCGCCTCTTGGTTTGGTGTCAACACCGTACACACATCCAGAGCTCCAGCGAGGGTCTCTCCAGATCCGGAGGCAAATGCCAAGGCAAGTTTCCCATGTGTTGAGTGATCGAAACTGACAGGGCCAGTAGCTCCTCCACAGTGTCCAGTTCGCACCATCTCACTTGTTCCAAGACCTGCTCCTGTAGGAACAAACTTGAAGGACTTGCTGAAAACTGACGTTTGAATTTCCACACTGCAAGGACTCTGTGAGCCTTTCTTCATTCCCTTCCCACATTGACGATTTCAATGTAGTTCTGTAGGCCTCGTACCATAGCTTCATTAGCTACGTGGAATCACCGCAGCATGACGAAAACTGGATGCCCACCACACTACCACTCGGTCATGTGCTACAAATGGAACCACATGCATTCCAGGAAATGCTGGACACTGTTGGCCCTCTCGTCTTGGTCGGCCCACCAGAGGCACTTGAATTCGACGTTTCGACACTTTTTGGTCTGATGGACTTTCAGGGTGTCTCACAGTGTATAGGTGAGTCCATGTCCTCCTTCCATTGGGCTCGCTGACATGGTTCTCAGACTCCGATGGGGATGAGGACCAGATCCTGGAGATGCAGGCAGGCGATGCTGCTCGTGAAATGTGTCATTGGTCCACATCCAGGCCATTGATCATGGAGCATGTCCCAGCACTGCTGGGACGTATCAAGCTGTAGAGAGGCGAGTCTCTTTATTATGTCCCATATGTAGCTTACACAGTTACAGGCTCCTCAACACTCATGACGTGGCACTGGCTGAATTCCCTGTTGGCCACCGGGTTAATGTTCATGGATGGCGAGGACCGATGATTTCCACTGTTGGATCTGTGCATCCTCCCCAACAGAACCCAAATGGCATTGGCCTGAGTCTTTCCTGTGCTAGCGGCAACGTGTGTTCTTCGTCCCGATTCTGGAGGAGGGCCAGAAAATCATTGTGGATTTCGATGATGTGGAGGAGCCTGCCTCTCTAGGCTATGAGTACCTTTACCAACCTCCTCATCGGTTCTCTCCTTTGTTCTTTCACAAGGGCAAACAGTGTAAGTAAATCTGTTCATCTGTGAGTGCCCATCTCAGTTGTTCTGTCTTCAGTATCTTTCCACCTGGGCAAATCTTTGCCTACGCAACGATTTCGGAACCATGCATCATAACCCCTGGATGCATTATGCAAGGCTCATACTTCCTTGCTGCAGGGTGTATGAGGCGCTCGTTTCTGGCCAGCTGGCTTAATCACAGCTCCAAGGATGACTCCACGAGTGAATATTCCTGGAGCTCTACCGTGACGGCATGCTTAATGGCCATGGTGTTGAAAGCAGTGCATGAGCCATCCACTCCAGAACGACAATGTCAGGGACTGCATGTCAGTTCACGATGGTAAAGGTGTTCCTGAGAATCCTAGTCGTTGTTAACGCTGAAGTGCCACCTTCAGTGGAGATAGGGCTTATATACATGGATACCGCTATCCACTAGAGTGCGGCTACAAACGAGATAAGAAACAGCCGATAGAATGACGACATGAAAAGATAACTATTCATTCGGATAATCGTAAGCGAGGTGTGGGAAAGGGGTGACATGTGGATGGAAGATAGAAGCGGGATGCTAAGCGAGAGCTAAGCGAGATTACCTGCATTCTTCGGATCTCTCCGGATCGTCTGACAGCAACTCCCTTCCAGCATAGGGGGTCAGGGTAGCCGGTTAGGCTGTGCCCTGACAGACAACCCCACTCGGCGAACATCCCCAACTTGTTTTCGCTGGCATCAATGGCACTCATGTTCATTGGACAGCAAGAGCACGAAATTGGGGAAGTCGCGAAGGCCCTGGGACACCGCTGTATCGAGCAGGATCCCAAAGCTTGTGCAGACGTTGTGGCCAATTCAACGACCTTAGGATCGCAAATCATGTGTACAAGGGAGATGATCTCACCCCCGATCAGCGTACAGAGTGTGATGCCAAGGCAGCTGAGTTCCATCAGAGTATGATGACTGCTGTCCAGAACATGAATTCTTCTTGACACTTGTGCCCCCCTCCCCTTTTGTGTTTTTTCTACACTGTCGTCGTTTTGTACTAGAAATGGCTGCTGCACCGCCCAGACCTTGCTTGTGTGAGGTTTTCTTTTCATTATCGATTGCACTTCAACTCCGCATCATAAATTATCTGGATATTTAATTAACAAGATAAGGCAGTTGATAAAGTCCTTTGGACCAGTATACTTGAATGTCATGATGTTATAGTAATAATGGAGAGTGGGAGTAGGGGCCGCATACATGATGCAGGCCCAAGAAAGGGTGAAGCCAAGCGCTCTGCGGCCTTCAGCAAAAGCTGAAGAGCTGTATCGCTGGTGTAAAACCAGTGGGAGACGGTCACATAGACTGTCTACAACCTCTCAGCATGAGGAAGAGGCGTGGGGGAGATATGAGCCCTTTCAAACTCCAGCTCATTGGAGCATCATGCGCTTCAGTGAGCTGGCACTCGAAAAACCCTTGATCTGACGCAAAACCAGCAGGGAGACAGTCATATAGACTGTCTCTGCACATGCAATATCAGTGCGAGTGGGAGGGGTATGGGCAGTTTATTAGCATTTGTTGAAGCGTGATGCGCTTCGGGAGCTGGCACTCAGGAAAGGCTGAAGTGCCGTCGATCCGGTGTAGACACGGTTGGGAGATGGTTGTATGAACCATCTCTGACCTCTCAAGATGAGAGGGAATAGGAAGAAGTGTGCCTCCAGGCACACTACCAGAGAGTCGGATTTTGGCAGTGGGGACACAGGATGTGGGTGGCCCTGGTCGAGTCTGATAGCACGAATGGCGTGAAGCTTGCTCTCCATAGCCCGTTCGAATGCATCAAAGCGGGCTGCCAAATCTGGCGAGAAGTCCGTCAGTTGGCGGGGTCACTGACTCCGCCAAGGTTCTTACAATCTGCTCTAGGTGGTCGAGGTGGCCTTCCACGGCCTGTGAGGGCCATGTTGGAGACTGCTATTAGCGGTGGTTGGAGGTGCGTCAAGGGTTTGCAAATCGCTGGCATCAGTGGTTTGCAGAGGTGTCCCAAGGCCAGGCCTTGGGGACGCGTTAATTTGCCTGGTTTGGGCAGGCAAGGGCACGTTAGGGACCGTGGAGGGTCCCATAGGCGCGTTATCGCACCTGACATTGTGAATCTCAGGTGGACCGACTCTGGTAGTGCCATAGTCGTTCACTTGGGGGCCGGTTGCGTTAAACCGTGTTGCCTTCTTATTGCAAGAAGGCAAGGGCTCATGGGATTGTTGTAGACAGCAACGGTTGGTTCGACGCTTAGGCAAGGATACGATCATTATTCGGTGAGACGCCGATGATTGATGTTAGGTTTATTTCTAGTCGGTCTCTACTGTCTTATCATATTGTTTATTTCATTTATCTTCCTTTTTCGACTGTTGGTCGCTTCATTTCCTTTATTTGTTCTTTCCTTGTTACATTCGAGTAATGGCTTAAAAGCTCGATGTTTACTTCGCTGCGCCCTCAGTTCTCATTGCGTTCACAACCGGAGATGAGTGTTATTTCATTCTAGTCCGGTTAGGGATAACCTTGCGGGGCCATTACGTGGTGACGGTGTGGTGCTGATTTATGGCACGGTTGATCTTGCCAATAATGGCAGTTGTAGCGCGATTCGACTTTTGTCCACTACTCCAGGTTTTGTCAAAAAAAATGTAACTCACCAATATAAAGTTCCATCAGAGTATGATGACCGCTGTCCAGAACATGCATTCTTCTTGACACTTGCACCCCTCCCCTTTTGATTTTTTTCTACACTGTCGTTGTACATTACTTCACACATGGGAACAAGTTCTGAGGATTTACCACGTGACGTTCGACCTCGTGTTGAACCCGCATGGCCTATGCTTTTGCATGTTGAGGAAATGAGGACTAAAGAGACACAACAAGCTGTCGACTATAAGGATAATCGGGTATGTGTGAGGTCTTAGGGTGGCTCAGCACACAAGGCCGTAAGTGATACAAGATAGTGTATTTTACGGTGGTGTGTAAGCGGTTTCCTGGAGGTTCCCGCTTGCCCACATGACTATGTGTATCTAATTTACATGTGACTGTCAGGGCACACCCGCCTGACCCGGCTCCACCCGGCCCAACCTGACCCGGTACCCCACCGGTCCACCCTCCCTTACCTCCTCCCCCTTTCCCTTCTTCCCCCCTCATCCTCCCCTCCTCAGTTTCTCCTTATCTTACTTCTTCTTTATTCTCCCTTTATTCTACATGGACGACTTTCTCTGTATCAATGTACAATTGACCCATCTGCAGCGCGCCCACCATGTACCTGGCCCGGGCACCTCGGGCGACCTCCCGCTGTGCCCAGCACACGTGCCTGCACCGGATACCCTCGGGATCTCCCACGGAGACACCCGGGTGGTTACAGCTGTGTGCGAGGGTGATGTGGCACCCGTCATGTGATCCAAGCCGCATGTATATAAATGAACCTGAAGTGGGAACCGAAGAAGTAGCCTTCTTCTCAACTTTCCACTTCAGGTAAGCAGTACAATATCCCTCCTTTAATGATAATAACAACTTTCCACTTCAGTCTAAGTGGCCAGGGACCACTGTCCCGCATCGGGCCTGTCAGTACGCATGCCCGATCCGCCCCCTGCCAGGCTCTCGGTCCCGGACGCTGACCCTGGACGAGTCCCTGACAGTGACTCGGGGTTCGGGGCTATTGCCCTGACATTCTCCCCCCTTGCGTTGCATTTGCGACGCATACAAGGTTGATAGTAAATAAAACAGAGTTTTAATGATTGATTTACATTGAGTTTGGAATTATCAATGAGTGTTTTTTGTTGTCACCACTTTAAAGTGGGCGATTTTGTACATGTCGGTGAAAGGAAGAGAGGGGGTTTAAGGAATGAATGAGTGTGGGCCGTTACTTTGAAGTGAACGGCGATACATTGGTATCGCAGGGAGAGAAGAAGAAAGAAAGGAAAAAAAAAGTGGAGTTTGTCGAAAATGAATTTCGACCCAAAGGTTGTATGTCTTTGGTGTTCCTCACTTGTTCTGTGAGGGTTCGTGTGTAAGTGGTGTTTACACACGAGCGGTGGTGGATGTGGGTCTTTTGATGGAGTGGAGATTTCCGCAATTGTTACTTGCGGTTCCTCGCATACAGTATTGTGTGCGGGGCCTCGAGTTCGGGGAAGGTGTTTTCACGGGCGCCTCGATGGCGTATTACTGTGTCACTTTCCCTTCTCTCAAGGGTGGATTCATTGCCCTGGAGGAGGGTCTTCCTCCGGGTTGTTCATCTGGACATCCGATTGCTGCGTCGGATGCGATGATGTAGCCTGGGCTACATTGTCGGGCTGTGGGCTCGACGAAGTGGGTGCTCCCTGGGTGGGAGCGGGTTGTTGTGTTCCTGAGCTGCTTGGCTCAGGTGTAGAGTACGGTAGGTCTACCGTTCTTCCCGTGGGGAAGGATGGTCGTTGGGCTGGTTGTCCAGCATGGAGACTTGCGTCTCTTTCCCGGTATTTGGAAGCTTTCGCTTCCCGTTCCGCAGTTCTTGTGGCAGGTTCCTCAGGAGTCCTGAGTGGTTTGAACTGGGACTTTAAGTAGGCAGCTTTGCCTAGACTTTCCCAGGGGATTTTCCCCTTATTCTCTGGGGAATTATATTCCTCCGCAAGTCTTGCAATACTCGGGAGTCCCAAGAAGTATTTCTCGGTTTCCTTCGCTTTTTCGCGAAGGGTTCTATGTACCTTGCCGCTTTTGAAGGCGGCTTCGGCCTGTTCGTACCAGTGTACGAATTCTTTCCCACTCACGCTTGTCCACCAAGCATATGCACCATCATGCGCCGCTTCTGACCACGCTATTCTCCTCATGGGGAAGTTGGGGTCGATTGTTATGTCGACTGGAGCTTCGACTTTGCCGAACTCGTTGAGTTCGGCGGTCTCGTATAGCATGTGGACACTTCCCTGCAGGGTAGCTTGCCCATAGGGTGCTGAGGTACTCAGCGGCCCGCCACCTCTGGCAGTGGTCCCCGTTTTAGGGTCTGCCGTCGGTTGCCTACCGCTCTCCCTCTTCCCCTCGACATGGGTTTGCCCCTCTGAGGGCGGGCCCTTATGCAACCCGGACAGGGTCGCCTGCCCATGGGGTGGCGGGATAGTTGGTGCCCCACCCCTTGATGCGCTAGTCCCCATGTGGGGTCGTGCCTCATGAGGCCCGGAACCGTATCCCCTCCCCCTGACCTGGGAGGCCCCCGTCATGATGGGTTTGGCAGCGAGGTCTGCCAGTGCACGTGCCTCTCTGAGCTCGCGTTTCAGTAATTCGATCTCCCTTTTTTGGAGATCGACTCCTCCCTCTGTGCCTTTCAGAGAGTCAAAGATGCCCTCAGCATCTCTTTGTGCTCTGTTGTATTCGCGCCTCCAGTGGGCGCAATGGTCGCAGGCATCTTCTGACGCCCTCAAGTTATCAGACCGTGCCTGTTTGGACGGTCTGGACGAGGAGCTGCTGTCGCTCCCTCGTCTCCTTCCTACGAGGGACTTCATCTCTTTCAGCTCCTCACGGAGCTGACCTGTCTGAGCAGCTACCGCTGACGCGATGGCTGATTCCCAGCCTGCATTTGGCTGGGGTGTTGTTGGACCTGGGCCGAATTGGCTAATCCAGGGGTTGATCTGGCCAGAAGTTCCCTGGGGAGTATGCCTGGGGCTGCAGCAGCAAATGCTGCCCCTGGAATGGCGCTTGTTGCGCCATTGGTGCAGTTTGCACCGCGTATGGTTGGAAGCCTCTTTGGGGAGGCTGGGGGTATGCGGTGCCTGTTAGCAATGCGGATGGTTGTTGGTTCGCAGCACTCATTTGTGCTGCATGCGTCGTGTAATCCATGGCGCTTATCTGCACCTGGTGTTGTTGTTGTTCTGGGGAGCCTTGCTCCCCGGGTTGTCGTATTTCGATATCCGGTGGTTTGTTTGGATCGAACCGAGGGTTGCCTCCCCCAGAGAATGACATTTCGTCGTTATGTTACTCGTGGTGGTGGGAGGGGTTTTCGTTCTTGCATGCGTGGGATTCGCTGCAGTTGTGTGTTCTTTTGCACGTGAGCCTGTGGTTCACGTGGTCTAGGCGAGTTACTTGCCTAGCCCATGTGATCTCTGGTACATGGTGTGGCTGTCCGGGCGAGTTACTTGCCCAGAACTTTCCCACGCTCTTGGCTGTGGGCCATCATCCCTCGGCTTTACTTCCTCCACCTCCATTTTTGGGGGCGTAGTGATGCCGAGAGTTCCCTGTCTTCTTTGATAGGGAGTTTTTCTGGTTCCCTTACATTTTGTAAGGTGAGGTACTCGTCCAGGTGGACGAGGTCATTGCAATTTCCTAGGGGTTCCCATGTGGTGTCCCCTAGTTCCCATTTAACCTTAAACCAGAGTTCGTTGTGAACCCACACGTGGTTTAGGATTTCGCGAACTACTGCTTCACGATCGGGGTCTTCCCCAAAATTGTAGAATATGTTTACTTCCCTATTTGGGAAGGTTTCCTGGTCATTCAGCTCGTGAGGTGCGAGCCGGGATACATGGAATCTTGGGTGGATTCTGCATTGTTCAAGTTGTGGTGGCAACTTGAGGATGTAGTTTGACGTTTCTGGAAATGTTTCCAGAATTTCGTAAGGCCCTATGTATAAGGGCTTTAGTTTTCCTGCCCTGCCTTTGGGTAGGTTCAGCTTATCCATGGATAAGTATGCGAGCTCGCCTTTTCCCAAAGGCGGGTCCGGGCGTCTTTTTTTATTCGCCTGGATTGTTTGAGCAGCGCGATTATGTATTATCGCGTCGTGTGCTGCCATGAGGTTTTCCTTCGCTTTTTGAGCGAAGTCATTTACTCCCGGGTAGTCCAAGAGTGGTGCTGTTAGGCACATCTTTGGCATATGGCCGTAGATTAATTTGAACGGGGCAAATCCTGTCGATGTGTTCGAGCTCGCATTGATCGCTAATTCCGCCATCGACAGTTTCGCTGCCCAGTCGCATTGGTCTGGTCTAACCATCGCACGTAGTATTTGTACTACTTTTTGTATCATTCTTTCTGCTTGGCTGTCACCTTGCGGGTGGAATGCAGTTGTGAATTTCAACTGTACACCGAGTATTCGGTGTAGTTCGCACCAAAATTTTGACGTGAATTTTGAGTCTCGATCTGATATGATCGAGTGTGGTAGACCGTGGAGTCTTACAACTTCACGAAGAAATACGAATGCTAGTTCTAGTGCGTTCGTTGTTGTCTTTATTGGAATTAGGTGGACGTTGGACATCAACCTACAGATGATTACCCAGAGGTAATCATATCCCAAGCTTGTTGGGAATGGACCTGTGAAGTCCATAGCTATTGACGACCATGGTGTCTCCGGGGTCGGGAGTGGGTGAAGCATTCCGGGATTTCTCCTGGTGCTTTTCTTTATCGTTTGACAAGTTCCGCAGGACCTGCAGAACTTGTGGGTATCCTTCCTCATCGACTTCCACTAGAAGTGTCGACGGAGGGTTTCCACTGTTTTCTTGGATCCTAGGTGTCCAAGTGTTTCGTGGATGTTCTCGAGGATTATTCCCCGAATGGACTTCCTTTCGTAGTTCCCTTTTGGGACTACTATTTGGGTCATTCCTCCTTCTCCAAGTCGGGTTATCAGCCCGTCTTTTACGGAGAAGTTTTTGAAATTCCCCGGGTTCTCTAGGATTTCCCGGTGGATCTGGCTTTTCAAGTATCCAGATTTTATTGCCTCAATGAGGTCTTTTTCTTTGAATTGTTTTCGAAGGTTCTCTTCTGGAGTTATGATTTCTTCCAGATTTTGGGCGCTCCCCCCTAGAGTTTCCTCTAGGTTATTGCTCCCCCCTAGAGCTTCCTCTAGGGTATTTCTCGCATGTATCGCTGCGAGTCTCTTTTTCTCTGAGTTTTTACTCAGGGTACTGCTTAGTAGCAGTTCTTCATATTCCTCGATTCTGTCGGGGATGATATCTTCTGCATTTTTGTCCAGGTGGATGTCCGCTGAAACATAATCGTCGAAATGCAGATCCTCGTCCGTTGACGAGTCGTAGTATCGTGAGAGTGCATCTGCCACTTTATTTTTGTGGCCTTCCACGTATTTTATTTCGCAATTGAAGCTTGCGAAAAAGGCTTGCCATCTCAGGTGTCTCCCTGAGTTGTGGTTTTTCGCTTTGAAATATTCCAAAGCTTTGTGGTCCATGATTACTGTGAATTCACAGCCTCCCATGAGGTCGTCTTGCCATCTCATGAGCGCTTTGAGGACACCCAGTGCCTCGAGCTCGTAGGCGAAGTACCTACGTTGTGTGTTGGTGAACTTTTTGGACATGAATGCGGCCGGGCGGCAAGTCTGCCACCTTTCACCTTGTCCAATTAATGCACCCATGCCCGCTGGGCATGCGTCTGTTATGACCCAGACGTGGAGTTTGGTCCTCTCTTCTTCTGAGAGGCTTTCTGATGGGTTCCACTGGATGGGCTTCAGGATCGGAGCCCTGCATGCTAGACGTTTGATTTTGTCGAAGCATTTCTGGTGGAGTGGTGTCCACCTGAATGTCTGCTTGTTTGAGCAGATTGTTTGCAGTGGTCCTGTGTAACCGCTGACGTTTGGCATGAATATCGATAGATATTCTACCATTCCCAGGAATCTTAGGACTCCTGTGTGGTCTACTGGCTCTCGCCAGTTGCGGATTTTTTCCATTTTATCCACTTGAGCGTGGATGCCCTGTTCGTCCACTCGGCTTCCTAGAACGTCTAGGATTGGGGCAAATGGCTGGAATTTTTTCCGGCTTATGTAGAATTTCGCCCCTTTTAGGCGAGTGAATAACCACAATAGTGCTTTATTGTGGTTTTCCACCGAGCTTGTGCTGGTGAATATATCATCGAACCAGACGTGTAGGCGTCTGCCTACTTCTCCTCATAGTTCCCAGGTCAGTGCGCGCTGGAAGGTGCAGGGAGTGTTGCAGTCTCCTTGCTGCATCGTGTTCGAGTTGTACGTCCCATGGGGCATGGAGAATGTCGTCCTATGGACGTTGTCTGGATCCACACGTATTTGTTCGTACGCGTCCGACATATCGATCTTAGATCAGTATGTTGCTCTGGCGACTGATTCCTGGATCAGTTGCATGTCTGGCATTGGTGTGACGTCGAGGATCGTGTTTGAGTTACGGTTACTCGCATCTATTACTGTGCGCAAGGATCCATCTGCTTTGCAGATGCACAGTAGCGGGCATGCTCGCTCGCTGTTCGCGGGATACCACCATCCTGCTTTTACATAGCGATCTATTTTGGTCGCTAGTGCTTCCTGCAGTGCTGCGGGACATCTCGGGGTGTTTTCCCGAAATTTCTTGTTCAGATCCTTCAACGGGATTCGATGGTTCACCTCCCTCAGGGGGGGCATTTCTAATGGCGCTGGCGCCATTACAGTTTCAAATTTTTCTCTCCACCACTCCCTGAGTATTTCGAACTCGGGGTTGTTCATGGAGAGACCTTCCAGGTGTGGTACGTCTGGAAGTTCTAGTCCTTCCGGACTAGGATTGGGCCAACCTTCAGGGTATTTTCTTGTGATTACCCTGAGGTGTGTTTCAATCCTGCCTCCCTGTCAGGGGGGCTTCTTTTTTGGTTGTGCTCGGGCTCTTGCTCGAGTTTTCCATCTGTGTGATCTCGTCACACGGTCTTCGCTTATTCCAAGGGTGTCTATGTTGCCCTTGTTCGCCGTTCTCACTTTGTGGGACCGGAAGTCTAAGCTTACCTGGTTTTTGTTTAACCAGGGGGCGCCGAAGATGGCGTCGTATCTGTCGATGTTTATTACATCGAAGTAGTGTTTTTCTACGTGGCCGTTGATTTCAACGTTGTAGGCGGGATAATTGCCCACACGCAGACCCGGCTCGGATATCCATTTTCACCATGCAAGAATCATCTTCATTCGTTCCATAATTCGATACAAACTTGGTACCTAAAAATACTCCTAATTCCTACGAATCCGTCGATGTCAAGATCGTCCCAATCGGTGGAGATTTGGTGGAGTTAAGTGTTGGGGAGGTTGGCCACGGCGCGGGTCACGGGATCTGGTCATGTGCGGGCGTGGGAAGTTCAATTTAGGCAAGCGGGAAGTCAGAAAAGCATGCTTCACACATTCCCAAGGCATCAAATAAATTGGGAAAAATGTTCTTTAGCCGCGTAAAGGAGCCATATGGCGCCAATATTTCCCATCAATCATTTCTAAAAATGTTTATTCTTTATAATCCTGTACATACCGGGATTAAAAAAATTAAGTTCTCCCCTCTCTAAGGCGCTAGGACGCGTCAGAGTTAGTGTGTGTGTGTGTGGAATTCCTACAGTAGGAGTAAGGGCAGTTGTCTAGCCCACAAAGAGTGGGTAGTGGATACTGAGCCCGGACCTTGCGGAATTTCCGGAGAATTTCCAGGAGTTTTTGGATCGAGGCCAGTGGAGAAAAGGGTTTTAGTGGAGAGTTTCCCCCACGAGCTTGGTTGGCGCTGAGAGCCGCTAGCTCTCTTGCAACGTCCACGTTGGTTCCGAACAGGATCTGTGATCTTGTTCCTTTTGTCCCCATTTGAAGGACGACTGGGTTCTCCAATTGGAGAATTGGGATGTGGACTGCGTGGACAAAGTCCGGCGATAAAGTGTCCGTTTCGGCTCCACTATCGAATAGCGCATAGGCTTTTATGCCTGCTATTTTTATGTGAGCCATTAGCGTTCTCTTCATTGAGAGTGGTCTGTTTGCGGGGTATTTTCCCGCGTCTTTTGAGATGCGGAATTTCGCATCGAACAAGGGGGACTGGGTTTCGTTGGACTTTTGGTCCTTCTTCCCTTTGTCCTTGTTTTCCTTGGGTACTTTCGTGTATTTCCCCAAGGCGTCTTTTCTTGGTGCTTCCACCAAGGCTTCGGCGACTTTTTCGTCTGCCGTGTTTTCTAACTGGTGTGCTACCGCCAGTTTGATTTTATAATTTATGTCATCGTGGTCGATGACTGACATTGGGCCCATTCTTATGGTCCCAACGTTGACTTCCTCACCCTCTGAGTCGGGTGAGTATTGAGGTCCTTCGTATGGGTCCTCTACTTCGAAGCTTGATGCTTCGGAGTTACCAGAGTTGTTCTCTGGTTTCTCATCTGATGAGCCTTTCGACTCTTCATCCGTTGAGTTCACGATTTCCATGGCAGCTATGCGCCTTGGTTTTTCATCGCTCGTTATATTGTGTCTTGGGCAATCTTTCGTTTGCCCTATTTTGCTGCATTTGCCGCAAATTGGAACTGACTTTTGGTCAGTTTTCCTCGAGTTTTTCGAGGATGTATCCTCTTTCCATCTGGGTTTCAGCTCTTCCGCTTTCTTTCCTGATGGGAGGGCTCTGCCGCAGCTCGTTGTTGCCGTGGTAGTTGTTCGGGTATAGTAACCTGATTTGTAGGCTGAAGACATCTTCAGCCCGTCAATTATCTCGTCTACACGAGATATTGCTTTTAACATCTCCTCGTTTGAGGAGAAGTCTGCTCTGATTCTATCATGAGCGATCATTTCCCTCTTCCATTCGAGGGGAATGTAGTTTAGGAACCTGGCGTTGAAGGACGCCTGGTCTGGAGGCATCACCATCTGGGACGCTGCTTTTGACAGTTCTAAGTAGAACTGTTTTAGGCCTTTTTCCGCTTTGTATTTGACGTTGCGGTATTTCTTTGTCGCGTTCAATGCGGTGGAGGCTTTGATGAAGGTTCTCATCAATATGTCGAGAACTTCGAGGAACATGCCCTCGTCTCCTCTGAGGAGAGTTTCGTCTCGGAGTCTAATTCCGAGGTCAAACGCGGGTCCCCCTAATCCACGAATCAAGCAGTCCAGGTGGACTTCGTCGAATTGGGGACCTTTGCATCCTCGCGAGGCGAGGAATCCCAGTAGTTCTGTGAACCACTGCCAGAACGATTCCATGTCGTTCTCCCCTGACCATTTCTTGTCAGGGAATGCCGGCCCATTCTTTAGGGCTTCTGGCTTCACTCCTTCTGGGTAGGGAGTGAGTATTCTCACTTTGGCCATTCTTATGGCCTTTTCGTACCATTTCTCCAGGTACTCTTCTTGCTCCCCTGCCTTCGCAGGGTCGCTATCCAATGGAGATCTCTCCTTTGGGGGGGTTTTTGCTGGGGGAAATCTTCCTCACAGCATTTCTTTGGTTTCAGGCGAATTTGCCTGAAGTTGTATTTGTATTCTCTCATTGTTTTGAGAGGGTGTGAATGAGTTCCTCTCTGTTCGAGAGATCCATCATAAGTGGATGTTTGGCCAAACCTTTGGTACGTGCCAATTCTCCTTCTAATCTCTGAACAATGCCTTCTTTCGGCATCGTCTTCTCCTATCCTTGGGAGAAGGATCTCCTTAGCGTCTCTGTCGAGTCACTGATGATATTCCAGTGTGCTTTCACTGGTGGTTCTTTTCGTGAATTTTTCACGAGTTCTATTTATGTCCTGGACCGTGGTCCAGGGGTGTCTATTTGTTTCCTCACTTTTTTGTGAGAAGTTTATTTCTTTCAGCAAATCTGTTTGTTCGCTGATTTTTTCAGTCAACGCGTCGATTGCGTTGGCCATTCTTTCTAGAGTTATCTCTAGACGAGCCATGCTATTATGGTTCGTTTCCTCAATCTTTTTTTGGATCGAGTTTATTGCGTTTATTATGCGCGATTCCTGGTTTTCCAGGAGGAAGTTTGGTTGGGCGAGCAGTGACTCTCCCCAGTTGACATTTCCGCTTCTGGGGGTTCCAGAATGGGTTCTTGGAGTGAACACTCCACGCTCGCTTTGTTTAGGCGAGGCCGTTGCGGAGGGTGCTTCCCTTTCATAGAGGGGTCTGTTCGCTGGTTTCTCCTTACTTTTACGTAAGGCTTCCTCAGCGAACTCCCTCATTTCAGTTCGCCTCCTCTTCATTATCTCGGAGACCTCCTCCGAAGTTGGCGACCTTGCCTTGTCTGGCATGGTGTGTGGGAGTGTAAACAGCGGAAGTTCTTTTGGAGCTTCCGCACTCTGGGAGATCCTGCTCTCAGGGCGTATTTTCACACCTTCTCGGGCTTTCAGCCTGAGAAGAAGTTGATCTTCACTTTCCATCCTCCATTCAGACGGAACCTGGAACAAGTCCAGTAGTTTTTCGGATAGCCGTCGTGGGGGCTCTTCCCTTTGTTTCCCTTGGTCTGCCTTTGGGGCTTGATGTCAGGGCACAGCTGACCCCACACACCCTCAGGTACCCTTCCCCCATTTTCTCCTATTTTTCCCTTCACTGTTCCACAATCCTGCATGCATGCAGACTGTGGGAACGTTCTGGGCGAGTTACTCGCCCAGAAACCATCACAGCCACAACCGTGGGAACTTTCTGGGCGAGCTGCTCGCCCAGAATCTTCCCACGGGGGGGTGCCAATTATGGAAAGTCGGCAAAGAGCTGAAAACTGTATAGTTCCCGGCTCCCATTTGTAGCAGCTTCACAGGAGGTTGAGAAGGTTACCCTTCTTCTCAACTCATTTCCTGTGAAGGCTGGGGCTAGCCCCCTCAGTGAGTTTGAAGACCTCGGACTGGGACTAGATACCCCAGCGACTCGGAGGATCCCCTTGGGCCTGTCACGGAACGAGGGCCGGGCCCTGACACTTGACTTGGGGACGTGAGGGGGGACTCCAGGGGATAGTGGGGCCCTGGAGTTTCCTGCGACTCTATCCAGTCAGCTTTTTGGGCTGATCGTTCAGCGCTTACACGTTTTTCGCGCAAGTCGATCACCTCGTGAGGAGGTGAGGGATCTTCCCCAGCTTGGGTTAGATCGGTATGTTGTGGAGTTCTGGGGGTATTTCGCCCCGCACTTACTCCACATAAGTTTCTAAAGCCTTCAGGGACCAGCCCTGAGGTGGTTGCTATTGCCGGATCATGTTGATCCTCGTCGTCGTCTGACGACGGCTTTTGGTTTGAATCTCCCTTGATGGGAGATTGCGGTTTCTTTATAAACCGCTCGTTTCTTTTTAGTGTCACTGCAGATGCAACCTTGCCCTTGTGGGCGTGTTTTGGCGCCATAGGCACTTCCGAGTCAGATGTTAAGATTGTGTAGTTGTGGGTTGTGTTGTAAAACACACCTCATGCACTTAAAAAAGTGTGAGGTCTTAGGGTGGCTCAGCACACAAGGCCATAAGTGATACAAGATAGTGTATTTTACGGTGGTGTGTAAGCGGTTACCTGGAGGTTCCCGCTTGCCCACGTGACTATGTGTATCTAATTTACATGTGACTCAGGGTTCGGGGCTATTGCCCTGACACCCATACAGTGACAAAGGGGCATTTCCCTTGGGCGATGAACCAGCACCGTTCCCATTTGGCTTCCTCCACTTGAGAGATTGGGGATGTGGCAGAGAGTTGGGTTGAACCAAATTGGCACCTTCCTGTTCAGGATTATTGCCTTGGCGGTAATCTCAGGAGCCTTCCCCTTTCTGTTTCTATCCAGATTCGCCAGCCTATCAACTCTAGGGTTGAACTTGTCGAAGCGCTTCTTGAAATGGTTCTGCCATGAAGCGACAGGATGTTTGCTGGTCCAGTGGAGTTCTGCCTTCTATGTGCAGTTCAGCCCAATGGTGGGTTGGGGTGAGATTCAGGGTAAGAGTAAGCAAGCAGCAACACACACATCCTCACACATCCGCTTAAACACTGTCCAAGCAGTCCTGCTGCTGTGTGCATTGCCAGGGATATGTTTGGGGACGTTGATTGCTAGCCATGCAAGCATCCGCTCAACCTGTTCATTGTAAAACGGTTTTGCTTCCTCTCTTCTACACACAAAACTCATCAGGATCTTACACAGAAAATGCAGTTACATATACCAAACCTGCGACTGGAGTTACTCCCACTAGCCTATCAAAATGAGTGTTACATGTCGAAGGCCATGGAGAAAACCTGTACCTGTTGGGTCTGATCCATAGGGAGGTTGATAATTTGAAGTATAAGTATGAATGAAAAAATTGTGATGGAGATAGACACGTGACCAAAAATTCTTGTCACAACTGATCTTATTATGCCACAACCTTAGATCCCTTCACTGGCCCCTCTACATTCATACAAAACCTATCCCAAAATAAACTATGCCCTGGGCTATGTTTTTTTTCAAACACCTTTTCATTTTTGAGACCCATATCTTCATAGATCTCCCCAGCAGAGTGGGGGAGAGCCTGACTTCTCCAGGAGATCTTCATGTTGTATTGAAGCATTCAAATCTCACATTTAGACATCCAGTGTCAAGGTTCCACATCCATTTAAGCTGGATTTCACAATTTTCTGACAAGGGTCTTTTTGTATTGTCACAAGTCCGTGACAGAAATTTCTGTCACATCTTTTATGGAAGTGTGGGGGATCATGTTGGCTACCAATTATTTGCACTCACTTTTGCTATCTCACTTGCTCTTGCTCTTATACTGGGTCACTACACCATACCCACTGTCCACCATTAGCATCCACTATACCCCTCAGGGCATTCTGGTGCCTGTGTGTTGTGGTTATTGTTCCCTTTTATGGGAAGCTCCCTTGTTCTAACGGTTTAGCCTTTGTTCCTTTGTGCCACACAGAAATGTATATAAGTGTGGTGTGTAGAGCTGAGTGCGATGTCTAATGATACTGTGATACCATACTCAGGCAAGTTCTTCTTATCATATCCTTGTATTTATGACATATCTAATGATACTGTGATATCATACTCAGAGGTCAGGCTGCAATGCCATGATTATAACAACATTGACATGCAATCAGAATGCACACATGAAAATATACATTGTACACATCAAGATAATAAAGGAAGCATGCACCACGCATCACCACCCTGAGACCCAACCCTTCCTTACAGGCCCTTCCTCATTCTCAGTCCCCGATTGATCCGATCTGACCATGCTTGGACATCCTCCTGAAGCCAAACATCGATATATGGCACCATGCTACAAGGAGGTTGCTCTAAATTGACAAATACAACAAGTGCATCTGAGGTTTGGAGTTCCAACAAGTCAAGATAATTGTAGTCTCTGATGCCATTGGGCAATGCCTGTGGGAGGTCTGTTGGTCGATGCATAGAACAGGTCATCGTTCGCATGAAAGACCGAATTCCTGACAATTTCAGTGATGTCCCCAATATCAACAACACACGTGGTGAGGAAGATGCATCTTGGTCCAGTAATAAGCCCTTCTCTTCAGCAACTGGATCACTTTCTGGACCATCTTCTGTGTAGACGATTTGATGGCAAAGCACACCAACATGTCTTTGGCACCTCAGTCCTTCTTTTTTCCGTCTTGCCACTATATGAGAAAGATTGAGAGTGTGAATAAAGGACAGGTAGCACTGAGTTCTTTACCTTCTTCAACACACTCCTTACATTCAGGGAACAAGCCCTTTTTGTATTGTGCAACATGGTGTGCAGTGAGCACACATGATTTAGAACAGATATTACATCTCAGTATACTATGGCATAACAAGCTAAGCATGGGCAGGCAGCATGTTAGGAGAGAACACACCTGAGAGACCCATGCAGGGTTACGTGGACCTGCCTGCCATTGCTGTCAAATAGAGGAAGACCTGCCTTGGAATCAAGATCATCCACATTGTGCGTATAAGACCGGCACAACAGTTTGAGCTGAGACAGGTGAACGAGGAGGCTGTGTGCTGTACTGGGTGGGGCTTGCAAGCAAAGCTCTGAGAGTCTCCCTAGTGTCTTGAGCTGTTCTGCTGCTTGTTCAGGTTGCTGCACCCTAGTGCGGAACACATCCCTGTAAGGGATACTGCCATCTTTGTTCTTGATCTTGTAGAGGCCAGTGGCAGAATGGAAGTCCTGGAGAATGATTAGAGCTCTCTCATGCTACTTCTTTCTTTGCAAAAACAAACCAGGATCCCAGAGGCACATGAAACTCCTGCACCAGTGAGTGTGACAACCCGTTCTGGGAAAGATCGAAGCAGATGGAGGCAAACAATGGCATCAAATGAGCCCTTATCAGATGATTTTATCATATCGTCGCAAGAGGGGTTGGGATGTTGGATACAAAGTGTGAAGGTTTGTTTTTGTTTGTTATGGTAATATTAATAATGTTGATGGTCACATGTCACCAATCGGTTCCGATGACGGAGTGGGGAGGAGAGAAGTGAGGTTTGGGGGATTGTTCCTTACCTCTCCCAGTCGACGTCCCAATGTAGAGGCACTGGACTTGCACCAAGGGTTGTCCACTATTCCGGTTTTACAACCCCACTGATGATGGCGCCCCCGCCCCACCTAGAGTAATCATAGCCACGACCTGTCCCCTGACAACTCAACTCAATCTACCCCAAGCCCAGCGAATACCCGCACAGAGTATGTAGTACCGGAAGGAACCCAGGACATAGTACTCGACTCCGGAACTGACACTGCTGCTGAAGGGGGCCTAGTCGACCACCCAGTGGTTATCCACCCCTCCATAGGGCAGTGCAGCACACCCCAGGACCAACAAGCACATAATGCCTATACCCTCCCAGGCGACTTGGCTACAGAGTCCTGGGGTCTTCAGCGCACACCTATGCTTCAACGTATCAGACAGAGCCCAAGCAGCCTGGCAAAACGCGATGAACTACTCCGTTTTCCCTGCATGCAGAAGGCCAAGGCAGATGCTACTATCTTCATGAAGTGGGCCTTCCCTGGTTTAGCAAACACTCTCGTGGTCATCCCAGCCACAAAATTAAATGACCAGCAAGCAGACGAGCCACTTCCCAGGGGAATAATGATAGCAGGCCAAATGTACAGCAACACAGCCACTCACCTCTCCAATCGGTTCTGGATCTCCAAGGCCTTCAGCTTCGCTGCCTACCCTGCGACAGACTTCACTGCCAATTGGCCAGCCGCCTCAGACAAAACCTGGTGCAGACCAGCACCCAGGTGGACCAACACCTAGCCAGCGAAGTCCTGAACATGCTGCTATGCCGTGAGACCATTAACCCAGCAGAGGATGGCCTAATCACCATGATTAGACATGGCAACGCCTCTACACACTGGGTCTTCATGGCCAATTCCCCCCCACCCCACCGACGTGTTCCAACACAGACAGTGGGGTAGCCGCAGCTGGAAGTACGGAATGGTATCACCCTTCCATCGCCACAGGTGAACTGCAAGTGCTGCAAGGGTAGAGACCTACCAGCGCCGGCTGAGCAAAGTCCCGTTCTGGAACGAAGCATTCCCCCACAAAAGAATCAATGACCCCAAATTGCGAACACAAACCCCACCAACAACGCAGAACTTACTGCCACCCACAACCACGGACCCTCAACGAGCAGGGATGGCAGATGTGGCCGAGGCGATCAAGCCAATCCAGATCATCTCAACCTCTGGATAGTGCTGATGAGGCCCCACGATCTGTATCAGAAGAATCAGCCTGACCCAATTTGTGTAGTTAGACTCCAGGAAATGTTCTCGTTTCTGACCTTGGATGTATTTACATTCGTAATCAATTCAACATTCGCTCCCGTCCTCCAAGTCGGTCACATCCCTTGGCCCCAAATCACCCTACGGTGCAAAGTCTACATTCTTACAAGCTCCAAGGGCCCCTACAGCGTTCAACCACTACACTACAAGATGCCCCCACAGTACCAGCACCTTCCACCCCATATCAGGTGGAAAGTCAACAACACTGGTGAACTTAGCACCTTCTCCAGCGAAGCTGTGGAGACTCTCGGTTGCGCATCTTCAACAAGCTCGTAAGTTGGTTCATACCAGTCCATTCACTCAAATAATGTAATTTCCTTACAGATCGTACACCCCCAATGCATGGACATTGGACTCATTCGAAATTGGCCGTTGCCTTGGGAGGGGCGGGTTTGGACGCGTCTACATGGCTCAAACCAAGGAGGCTCCCAAGTTTATTCTCGCCCTGAAATGCCTGTACAAGGCTGAACTGAAAGAGGAACATGCCAAGGAGCAATTGTGTCGTGAGATGGAAATTCAGAAGGAACTGCGACATCCGAACGTCTTACGCCTCTATGGATTTTTCCATGACGAAAACCAGGTTTTTTTGATGTTGGAACTCACACCGAAGGGAGATATCTTCAAGCACCTTACAACACTTGGACATTTCTCAGAAGAGCAGGGAAGTCAAGTACGTCTGTTCAACTGCCACTGATATTCTCCAACTGATTGGCTATTTTAAGTACATTTCTCAGGTGGTGGCTGCATTGCAATATCTACATAGCAAGCATGTCATCCACCATGATATCAAGCCTGAAAATCTTCTCCTTGGTCTTGACGGAGAGGTGAAGATAGCCGATTTTGGATGTAGTGTCCAAGCAAACAGTAATCGGTGTGTGTTCCATCAATGCATGACTGCTTTGATTAGTATTGACACGACCCACCAGCCGGATGACATTCTGTGGCACTCTCGGTTACATGGCCCCTGAAATGATTGCAGGGGAACCCTGCATGGAGAAAGTGGATCACTGGGCACTGGGTGTCCTTGCTTACGAGTTTCTTGTTGGCAATGTACCCTTCGAAGCGAATAGTTTCATAGGTTCATGTTCCCCATGCGATGAGTTATCCTGTCTTTGACTGATGCTATGCGACAGCAACATGCCAATGGATTGTGTTGGTGGACTTGGAACTTCCCAGTCACATTTCCCCAGAAGCTTGTGACTTCATCGAACTTGTGCGTCCAACCCACTGTTGCTTGGCACTCATACTGATTTGTTACTAACTGCTGTCAGGGACGACTCCCAGGTCCCATGACCCTCCCTATGGTCCACAGCCTGTGGTGTAACCAGCCTGTCCAGGCACAACTCTACTGTGGGTAAGGAGATGAGATAAACAAGGCAAGTATATACACTTGCCTACTGTGGTAAGGAGATGAGAAGGAAGCTAACTTCTCATCTTCCACAGTGCCACAATATCAGCAAAACTTCCGGATACCCGGAAGTCACATGAAGGGTAGAAACCGGGTCCGGAGCATGCAGTGCACGGAGCGTGCGTGCATGCGGAAGCGCAGTGGGGAAGCGGTCGGACGGGTCGGTCGGCTAGTCAGGTGTGTGCCTGACAGCTGCTGTGCAGAGAGCCTGAGAGGAGGCTCTTCTTAGCGATGCAGCGAGTCACCCTTGGATAACAGGTGATCGTTTTTCACCGGAACTTTAAATGCAATCTCCTTCACCTTGGACCCCTGTAATGCCTTCGCTTGCTTTAATTTTTGTAAATAAGATCATAAATTTATACCTCATTTTGGAATGTAGATAAATCTACATGATAGGTTGGCATGATCGAACCGATTGGGGCACAGGGAGGGAATCCCAGGGATTTGATCAAATCAGCTCAATCGACCTCAGAGGTGTCCTGATGCCAATCCCACAGATCATGTCAAAAAACACCCTCTCAAACAAGAGAGAAGCTATAATATTTGACCCCCCAAGACCCAAGGATGCCCACATAATAGAAAACTACAGAATCAAAAGGGGATATTTTTCCACCGAGTCTCCCACTGAATGATGCAGTATTGGTGAAGATGCGAAGCGTTCAACAGCATGTCGAATGGCACTTAGAGCTCCTTGCTCAACCAGCAAGGCCCTTAGGGTACCCATTATGCACTGCTAGGCCTACCCAACAGGGCATTTTCAATGGGGGCCCCCATCATATGGACCATGACACAAGCCATCCATTGGGGCCCCTACAAACCCCGGCGAGCTTGACCCTTGGGGGCAGCCTGTATCATGGTACGTAATGGCAGGGGCCCCTACTGGAAACGCCCTGTTAGGTGGGCTTAGCAGCACAGAATGGGTACCCAACGTAATTATATTAAAAGTGAATGTAAAGTTGAAAAAAAGAATGAAAAATAGGAATTTTTCCTTCAGGTGACTGTCTTTATCAATTAATGATTCTCCTGACTGCTTCGTCTTGTAATTCTTAAGCACTATATATTCTTGTTGACTTTATATATTTGGGTGCCCTACAACGTTGTGGTTGTGCTGTGACACATTGTGTGACAGAAATTACCATCACAGTCACTTGAACATGCCATTGCTTCTCTATTGCATATTCAGAATGGAAGGCTTGCATCACCATCACTCTGAATGTAAAGGTGATTGTGGTCAATAGCCCAGCATGTATTGATGCTGCAAGGGCCATGTTTAGTGAAGATGATTCCACCAACATAATCATCGGGATAACCTATCAAACCAACCATGGGGTGAACCCCATCATTCGCGGCTGACTTCTATGGGTTCAAACCAGTCGTCCAGCATAGCACCTCGTCATACTGGCCTGTCAATGTTTCAAAGACATGGAAGAGGGAGCGATGAGAAAGTGGACCTTCGATATACGGAAACGCAATGACAGACACTTGACGATGCTACGGAAACTATTGCTAACATCGCCCAAAAACAACCCACCTTGGAGTAATGTGCTCGTAACGCCTCGCCATGCAGTTCAAATGCAATGGAACGATCAATCACTACGATGACATTGCCCGATATTTGTATCGTTTCCCCCTGCCTGCCTATCAGTCAGACTGGATTCTGAGCATTTTATCTTAATCACTTACACACTTTCATGTACCCTAGCGAAACATGCTAGGTAACTAGTTTCAATGCTATTAGTTCAACAACGTGCCCACTCTCTTCCTGTCACGAACTACTCAAGCTCTTATAGCTCCTTCGAAAGTGCCTTGATCAGACTTCGACCGAGTTTCAATCGCATTACGAGCTCCCTTCGATTCGCTCGTATCTGTATCTTGAACTCACTCCCAACTCATTCCAACTCATCGCACTTACCCCAAACCCTCATCTCGAACGCCACCCAGCAAATGCCGAATCCCTATCAACTCCCCCGACTCTTTCTGCAGCCAATCCATTCCAGCGCTGCGAGCTGGCTTCGAATGCTCCCCACGCCCACCTCAAATGCCTACCAAAGACACATCAAGGCTGCCCAACTTGCGGTTCGCAATGACCTAGCGATGCAGGGGGAAGGTTTTACTCAAGTGCAGGTCTACCTGCCTCCCCACACTCGAGGAACGTCGCATAAACCAGCATGGGCGCAAGCTCACAAAAGCTTCATCGCTCAATATGAGGATGACCCATCGTATCTGTTCGTGTACAGCGATGGTTCGCAGCGTAAGCTGAATGGGGCGAGGAGATCGGGGTATGGTTTGGTTGGCTATCGCAGCCGTGAGGTAGTATTTGAGTCGAAGGGGGAATGGAGAAGGGGGCACACCTGTTTGAAGCAGAAACCCAGGGGTTTCAGGTGGCAGCGCAGAAAATCACAGGAGTATTTGAGGGGAACAATGCGACCCAGCGTCCAACGCGTTTACTCATATTCGGAGATGATATTGGCTCAATTGAACGTCTCACGATGTCAAGTCCAACAAAGGGACAACACTACTCAGAGGGATTTCGAACGTATTTGGCCAACATACTGTTGCGCAACCAGCCCCTCGAAACCATCATCAGCTGGTGCCCAGCTCATTCTGGCATTATCGGGAGCGATCGTGCAGACCAGCTAGCGAAGGAGGGTTCACTCGGACTTTAGTTCTTATTTGTATTCTTCATTATAAAGTCAATTCCATCGGGATGACAGACCGTGTGTAAATAATATTTGGATGACTCGTACAAATTTCCCGGTGACTCACAGTAGCATGTGATTTTATTTATCGCCTCCTTTATTTCTAGTTTACTGATACTAATAGCGCGGGTCCAGCCGGACGACTGTTTCTCGCCCCCTGATTGCTCAAGCCTCGCTCTTTGAGGTTTTAACCTTAACCCCGAGTTGGGTCGGTTCCCACGCGCTCCTCTCATTGGCTCCCATTTCACCGAATTGGGATTGACGTCCCCGACATTGCTCATTTGACATCCATTCGCACTTTGGCTGTGTTCCCAACTGCCAGGTTATACCACTGCGATGGCACTGCGATGGCACACACACTGCACGCCCCGGAACCATTCAATGTACAGAGTCTCACCAGTGCATTGAAGTGCATTCTCGCTCTCTCATTGCTGTCATCCCCCCCCATCGCCCCCCCCCCCCCCCCCCCCCCCCCCCCCCCCCCCCCCCCCCCCCCCCCCCCCCCCCCCCGCCCCGACCCACGCTCCACTCCGCACGCCTCCCCCCACTGGCTACCCGCCTGCCTGCAAGCCCCTTCGGCCTTCCTCCTTCGCTCTGGTTATCGCTGCTTCGCAGCGACCGACTCGTCGTATTCATCGCTATGTTCCCGTTACTCGCTCTTCTCACATTGCGACTGTTTCCTTCATTTTTCCTTTCTATTCCTTCATTTCCTGTTTTCATTTGTTCATTAGTTGCACATGTTGCAGCACGCTCGCATCCACTGAGCCAGCCCTGCCAGACTCCCTCGCTCGCCTTCCTGCGCCGCGCTGCGAGCGACCACTTATGCAAGTGCCAGACCCCCCTGGTCTTCGTCTGTCAATCATTCCGTGGCTTTAGGGCACATTGGCTGCTTGAGGTGACCTCACGTCAGAAGCAAATCTCGCCCCTCAACAATGACTCAGACAGCCGCCAGACTGCTGTACATGGAATTTCTTTTATCATCGAGGTTCGCACTTCATCCTTCACTCAAGTTGGACGACGCAAACGTACTAACTGTATCATTCGATCCAATGCACCGACCTGCGTTTATTACAATGCAATCTGATGGCTCACGTCATGAATTACAACATCGCGATGCCATCCACGCTATATGATCACCGAATACCCCGCTGACACAATGCAACCTCCTGTGAATATGAACTTTGATATCCCTGGAGTCGTTCCACGATCAATGATCGATTCTTCACAGTAACTAAATCCTTCAGTCCTCCTGCATGCTCCGCAACATCATTCTCTCTTTGCTCAAAACGTGAATTTGCATTCGAATTCCCTGCTTCACCACCTCACTCTCAACCTGAAATAGAAAAAGAATGGAGATAACCGAAAGTAATCACGTGACCTATTCGACACACCCGGTGTTGGAAGGTATATATGGCAAGGTGGCAAAACTTGGATTCCTCGACAACTACGGATTCATTTGAAGGAGTTGACTCCATTTTTGAGACAGTAACTCGCTCAGAGCTTTCCCATGGCATCTCAGCGCGTGCGCTTCAACAACATTGGCATTGACCCTCAAACACTCAACCCTCAATCCTCATTGTGCCCTCGCTTCTCCTTGTCATTACCACCATCAACCGGCTCCAGCGCCAAACTACCCAGAACTCGGTATCGTGATACTGGGGAACCATAGGTCGAATGGGAGGATCGGGCACAGCAGTACACCCCATTTCCACTCCCATAGCTAACCCATGCCCACAGCTACTGATTTCGCTCTCACTGTAGAATTCCATTCAATGCGCGATCAACTTCGCACTGGAAGACTCAGTCAAACACGGGTGTTTAACTGATGTCCTTTGCATGCTGGGGTCTCTACTGGTTGGTGCTCGGGCCATCGTCAGCTTGGGCTGGGGCATCATGCAACTCGTGTGCGGCTTGGGCTCGTCATCGGAACCGGGGACTCGAAGCTAGGGTTGGGAGGCCTTAGCTCTTTGGGCTTGGCTGGGGGTTGCTAGGCTGTGGAGGTTATGCCTTTTGTGCCTGCACTCTCATGTCATATACAACGGTTTGGGTTGGTGCTGCTACGGTAGGCACTGCCCATGGGCTCGCGATCGATGTCGGATGGCAACTCGATACTAAGGCCTCTTGGCCTTAGCTTGAGCTTGGTGCACTCTGGTGCTGTGAGATCGGGTACGGTCGCGGCATCATGCCCTGCACTCGGGGGACTTTAACATCAAGTACAATGTTACCGTCTAGCAACGTAGGCGCCATCTGGTGTCTCCAGGGTGAACATTGGGGGAAAAGGGTTCGTATGTTGCGGTATTGAGGACTGACGACGCGTCCGACTCAGGTAAAATGAGAAATTTCAAATGACGAAGGCATCTTGCACAACCTGCATGGACCACCATGTTGGAATATGGAGAGCAAATGCATGACATCCTGCTAAGCAATAACAACTATTACTATTATCAGACACCCTCGTTATGTTTTATACCAATGAAAGTATGACATGCTGCACTAAAATAATTGATGGAAATCCCTTATGGCCACTGTTGCATTCCCCATTCCAACCCAAACCATACTGTCAGGGCAATAGCCCCGAACCCCGAGTCACATGTAAATTAGATACACATAGTCACGTGGGCAAGCGGGAACCTCTGGGAAACCGCTTACACACCACCGTAAAATACACTATCTTGTATCACTTACGGCCTTGTGTGCTGAGCCACCCTAAGACCTCACACTTTTTTAAGTGCATGAGGTGTGTTTTACAACACAACCCACAACTACACAATCTTAACATCTGACTCGGAAGTGCCTATGGCGCCAAAACACACCCGCAAGGGCAAGGTTGCATCTGCAGTGACACTAAAAAGAAACGAGCGGTTTATAAAGAAACCGCAATCTCCCATCAAGGGAGATTCAAACCAAAAGCCGTCGTCAGACGACGACGAGGATCAACATGATCCGGCAATAGCAACCACCTCAGGGCTGGTCCCTGAAGGCTTTAGAAACTTATGTGGAGTAAGTGCGGGGCGAAATACCCCCAGAACTCCATGACATACCGATCTAACCCAAGCTGGGGAAGATCCCTCACCTCCTCACGAGGTGATCGACTTGCGCGAAAAACGTGTAAGCGCTGAACGATCAGCCCAAAAAGCTGACTGGATAGAGTCGCAGGAAACTCCAGGGCCCCACTATCCCCTGGAGTCCCCCCTCACATCCCCAAGTCAAGTGTCAGGGCCCGGCCCTCGTTCCGTGACGGGCCCAAGGGGATCCTCTGAGTCGCTGGGGTATCTAGTCCCAGTCCGAGGTCTTCAAACTCACTGAGGGGGCTAGCCCCAGCCTTCACAGGAAATGAGTTGAGAAGAAGGGTAACCTTCTCAACCTCCTGTGAAGCCGCTACAAATGGGAGCCGGGAACTATACAGTTTTCGGCTCTTTGCTGACTTTCCATAATTGGCACCCCCCCGTGGGAAGATTCTGGGCGAGCAGCTCGCCCAGAAAGTCCCCACGGTTGTGGCTGTGATGGTTTCTGGGCGAGTAACTCGCCCAGAACGTTCCCACGGTCTGCATTCATGCGGGATTGTGGAACAGTGAAGGGAAAAATAGGAGAAAATGGGGGAAGGGTACCTGAGGGTGTGTGGGGTCAGGGGCTGTGCCCTGACAGTTCTGCGGTTCGACTCCCAGAATGTCCATATTTTAGCATTAAGGTTCCCAAGACCACATGTACAAATTCCAACAAAATTCTATACCTAACATCTAAGCTGCTGGGTTACTAGGTGCATATGTCAATGATGCACAGAATAACCTCTGGCTTATTTTTCCATAGTTTCTTGTGGGGCTGGTGGTACTCCAAATGTTGACACGGCATTCCGATGCCCTTGTTATTATGGTTATTGTTCCCTTTTATGGGAAGTTTCGTTGTCCTAATGCTTTAGCCTTTGTTCATTTGCGCCACACAGAAATGTATATAAGTATGATGTGTAGAGCTGAGTGCGATATCTAATGGCATTGTGATATTGCACTCAGAATGTCCAGCTGCAGTGCCGCGATTATAATGGACTCAAGAAGCACAAAATGGGTTAACCCCGATACATTATTTTGAAAATGACGGACCCATTCCAAAATGCCCTAAAAATACATTCTAATTGACCATGTCACTGAGGTGGGAGTGCTCCGAGGTGTGGCAACACATCCAATGAGTTCCCACTTCCTTTAGCTTCTCTCTCAATGCCTTCAACTTGTGCCTCATGGCATCTTCGGGCTTCCGGAGATACCCATGACTAGACTACTGTACATACACGACCACCTACCGGTGACGCGTGACGCGAGCCTTGCGGTCCGGGTGTAAGTCCGTGTTTGTGACGCGTGACACTGGGGATCCGGTTTGTTGTCCCCATTGTCACTTTTTTTTTTTGGGAGCCAAGGTGTGGCTGTGCATTTGATTCAATTTTTGGGAAAGTAGCCCAAAAACGGAGTATAATATGATTTGAAATTCATTCGGATTTAAGACTGACTTCACCATCGGAGACCGTCACTCTCACGCACATACCGCTGTTGCGGATGTCGCACATGCATCGCTATCACCGGTTGTCTGTCACACCTCATCAGGAGCAGCCGGTTTACTCTCCCGGCGTGACGCTCCAACCCCATCCGGTAGTTGGTCATGTATGTACAGTATTTCGTATTTGCAATGTGGTGGAGATCCAGCCACCTATTGTCAAGCGATGGACAACAGATCAACGGTATCTGCGCGACCATCTAAAGTGGAGGGCCTCTTTTCAGAGTTCAACCGGAGTCGATGCGTATAATAAGAGGGTGTGATCCAGGTGGGGTGTTATCAATTAACAAATTCATTGAAACATATACTTTATCATATCAATATCATGGTCGGGCTTAATAAGCTCACCATCAACTGCCCCTGTAGGTCGCTTGATATCAACATTATTCACATTCATTGGATATCGCACTTCCTCAATTTTACCTGCCCAGTCAAAGTCGACTAGTAGAATTCCAGGCTTACCGTCTTTCCGCACCATGACGTTGGTGGTTCGAATATCACCATGCACAAATGCTTGTTGGTGGAGAGCCTGCACCTTCTGTTCGATTTCGTCTTTGAACAAGGCTTTCATCTCTGAATGCCGCAATTCATGATAATCATCCCCGATTAAAGCCATGACAACCATATACCATCCACCCGCAATGGGCTGACACCTCTTCAAAGCAGGTGCACAACCAAGCAAGAAGCATGCGAGATGTGCATCCTCGGAGTATCGGTGGGTGAACTTGATGAATATTTTCTCATCACCGATAGTGCCGGAAAATAGGAGTCTCTTCTCGTCAAGCTGCGATGAGTATTCAAATGGGTACTTTGTGCTACTGCGCGGGGAATCGAAGTCGGTAGGATACGGAAACGTAATGATCGGGTTAGGGGTTATACGTGGAAGTTCGGATTCGTAGTAGCTATTCAACGCGAGAATCGCGTTTTTTGTTGCACCAAAAAAACGGGCAGCTTGCATGCGCATATCGACGTTGGATGCATGATAGAAGAGCGGCAACGTGGGGCTAGGACCTCCAGATGAGGGTGAATGGTCAAGACGGCACCGGCAAAGCCAATGTGGGCACCTAGGGCATGAATTTAGGGTGTATCCAGGAGAAGAAACGTGGAAGCTCACCAGCAAGGTAGAGGATAAAGCAAGGGAGACGCGAACGGGTTTCGTCAAAGTGGTTCCTTATGAAGGCACTATAGTACCAGGCAGCCTCGAAAAGAGGCTCAGCACCGCCGGTGGAAAGCTCTGCCTTGGCCTCGATGAGTGCAAAGCAAAAGCCCTTGTAGCGAAGATCTCCATCAGTAAAATACTTGCCAATTCCGGTGGGCAAAAAGTCGAGACCATAGCTTGCGAAATCTTTTCGAGCTTGGTCAGCCCTGTCCCCTTCGTTGGCGTAAATATTTGACATAGAATGGGAGAACTTTAAAGCGAAATCATGGTCTTTCTTGGTGGGTGTATAAGTTTTACAGTCATCTTGGAACTGGCCGAATATGGGATGATATAGTGAGATGGGTATCGTCGCGGCGGCGGTTGGGGGGCGATTAAACGCAAACGCAGGTTTTTCCTTTTTCTGGATGGCAACAAACTTTTTGGGTAGGCCCCCTGAGGAAGGGGCCTCTTGTGAAACGGATGAACCCCACGCCTTGCGGGCTTCGGCGACGCGGTCGCCTTGATATAATAGGGGACGTTGACTAGTGGATGATATAGACTTGCCGGGCGGAAACTTGATAATAATGTGTAGATGACGTTGGGCCGGTGGATCGGGAAAAATGGAGGACAATTGATGGACAGGTGATAGCTTTTCCTCGTCTTTAAGTTCAACCTTATTCACATTCTCCTTGAAACTGTTATCGACCGGGATGGAAACCCTCCAGAGTGTGAGGGTGTCTGCTGGAATGTGATCGAGTGCGGGCTTCTTCTTCTCCTTAACGATCTCCTTGAGGGTGCCGACAGACTCTGTACTCGCAATTTTGACCGGAAAGATATGGTTGGCGTCATCGCCACGAACGAGACAGTACAGTTCGAGAATAAGAGGATCTAATTGTGGCACTGAAGACGAGCTTGAATGAGAAAATACGTCACAGACAGAGATAGCTCCGCGACTATCACTCACAATCACGCGGGAATTGAACAACGATGTGTAGGTCTTGATCGTCAGGTTGATTCGGGAAAAGGCGGGACAATCTCTTCACAGGCAATAGTTCGTTTTGAAGTTTAACCTTCTCCTCGAAACCGTCGTCGACTGGGATGGAAACCTTCCAGAGTGTGAGGGCATCTGCGTCAATGTGTTGGAGAGCGACCTTCTTCTTGTCTTTGATTGCTTCCTTGAGGGCAATGACAGACTCTGTACTTGCAATTTTGACCGAGAACACTTGGCCAGTCCCATCGCCAAGTACCCAGCAGTTGAGATTGACAGACATGGGTTATTGGCAAGTCCAAACACTAAATGAATCTGCGGGCATTCGGCTAAATCCGAGGCTTGCATCTTCACATCGTTCGACGCATTCAACCCGATATGACCGTATGTTACACTATAGATAGGCTTTCGATCACTAGGTTGGGGCCCGGCGCCCTATTCTTACAATAGGTGGCATATCCGGTAGGCACAAAATCTGTCGCTCACGTTTGTGAAATCGCATCTGATGTTTCCTTTCCACAAGACCTTCACACACAAGCTCATTCGTTCATGCCGGTTATGGTTGCGATTCTAACAGTCCTCTAGCCGTTAAGGGCGCTCTCGTCAAACACTGCATGCATTGCTCACGTCTCTCAACATACCTTGTTGCCCTACAGATGTCCCTGAAGGGCCTCTCCTCGCAGCTAACTGAAGACGCTTAGTGTGTCGCTGGTGTGTAGTGGTTAGAGCACTCTCTTTAGCCAATCAAGCCACCGGAATCATCGTCTGTGTGGAGACGCCCCATGCTAGCGCCATTTCGTAGAGGTACCCAACTCAAGAGGGCCGGAGGCTGCGCCCTTGCACCGCTCCGTCTCGTGGTCGTTTTCTTCGTCCAGGCAACGCGCTGCAAAGGCTGGTCTCCCACCCTGACCCTCACAAACATAACCATTATGAGCCGCCTCGTCACCACTGTTAACGGTGCATTACACGACGCACATATTACCACCTGCCCACTCACGCTCTGAGACTCAGATCTTGCTGTAAATTCCCAGAACAGTAATCCAAGCTCTGTGTCGTCTCCTGCCATCGAACGGGCCCGACAGGCAGAACGCGAGCAAAAAGTCGATCATGTCAACCGCCTTGCATTTCTGGGCACTCTCCAAGTCGACACGGATGGGCTCTTCCATTTCTTCCGCCCTGACGTCGTGTTATCACCAGAGAGGCAAAACGAAAGAGGGATGTCACACCGATAGGATTTCAAAGTTCCAGTCAGCAAACGAGATTAACTGGCCGAACTCGAGCTGGGCCTTGATCCACCACGAATGGGAGTTTTCTGAATCTCTTTGGCGGTATTGGTGGTGCTCCCCTCATTCTGTTCTTCTTGAGGTACACTCATTGAGTGGGGGATATCTCGCTCGGTATGTTGCCGGAGACAACAAAAACCAACTAATCCGGCCAACTCCGTACACCTATTCCGTACAACCACATAACGGCTAAGAGACATTCAAGAGATGTTCTGAACACCGCCGGAGTCAGGATCGATGGAGCATTTGTTCACTCATTAAACTAAGGAGAAAATATCGCTTCGAATGGGACATGTCAGCGAACGATCATCGCGACGTTGCGTTACTTGTTGCGATGCCTCGGTCCAAATACATCATTCCCGGGTTGAAAACTGCTGAATAGTCAGGTCGAAACTTATCTACATGTAAGGGTGCGTTATTAATAAGACACAAAAAGAGCGGGTCCATTGAACAAGGGAAGGGTGGGCCCTCATAACTACAAAGGAGGGCCTGGATGATCTTTAGAGGAGCACTGGAGGATAAGTCTCCTAGTGCCCAGGTAAGGCGGAATCTTCATCTAGTATAGCTGCCACCACGCCGGTTCGCCTTCTACCTTTCGGGCAGGATTACATTATCTTTCGGGATTGTGGAAACGCGTTACGTGAGGGAACTTGCCGACTGGAGACTCGTTTTTGGAAGCAGAAAGGAATATGCGGGTCAAGGTCACAGGGTAAGCCGGCATATATGGAAGCGGCGAATCGGACCCTCAAGGTCAGTGGAGCGGGCAGACATGCAGGAGACGCCGGCGGCAGCGAGAGCGCATAATATCGAGGGCCACTAAAACCATCCAATTGTGTGTTGCTACTGTACGAGGGAAAGTAAAAAATATAATAGGCATGGACTGATGCCTCTGGGTGATTGCTACGAACAGTTTGGGAGGAAAGACATGGAACTTGTATGTAAGTTGTACTGTAATCGCTTGAAATGCGTGTCCTATTGAAGGATAAATTGAAAGACGATTTATTTGCTCCCTTGCTTCAAGTCGTGGTGGTGGTATTTCATTTTTAACTCCGCGTGCGTGCCGTAGGCATATGACGGAGCGGCCAGTGGAATACAACACTAGTACCAATTGGAACAGAGTACACTTCCGCTCCTTCCTGTGGCAAGACATCTAGGGTGGCACAGATTGGATAAAGGGATCAGTGGACATAACCCTGCCACTGACTTATTGTGTATGAATTTCCAGGGGTTCGGCGGAGAAGCGGAGGAACAAATTTCCGAATTTTGACATGAAATTCCCGGTGACTCTCAAACAACACAAATACCACATGCCCCCCGCTCTGGTTAGGGCCCTCAATGACCACTTTTCATGTGCAGAACCGCTGTCACAATGGGCAAGGGAGAACCCTGGGAAAAGCTGCACGATTCTCTGTCTGACTTGCCTATAAAAAGGGGATTCCCTTGTCCTGGATGCAGCAGACTGCCCCCTTGACTCCCCCTCATGATTCAGAGGATTAGCACTGTAGCAGCCCTCCAGCCATGTCAATCTGACATGGCTACGGCGAGAGCTTGCTTCGAGTGTTAAACCGCTCCGCATCAGAGGTGGGAGGGGATTGGATGCTTTTGGAACCACTATAAATCGACCTTGTCAGCCGGGTCATGCCCACAGCCGGCAGCTTCACTTTAGACCCTCCTGGCGGATTGGAGGAAATTGACCCCAGATACAGTGGGGGTCGAGTTTTTCCACGACCTTTCAAGGCAGTCCATCGCCTGTCGCATCACTAATAAGCGCCGTACTCAATTGGCGACGACAACTCGCGTCCGAGTTTGGAGTTATGCCAGCGAAGTTCGAGGTGGACCCACTGGGGGACATTTGGTGGGCCTTGGAAGAGGGCTCTGAGCTGCGTACTTTCACTGCGACTTGGAATATTTTAAAAACAAAATTTACTGATTTTCTTTTACATCTGGAACGCGCACAGAAGGCACTCGCTGCGCCGCTGGGCCATTCCCCCCACCCGATCCGAACCCAAACGACCCAGCCCAGCCCAGTACGCCCTCCCAGCCCGGCTCCCCTCCCTCCAGCGTCGCGTCGACACCAGGAAATGACGCGTCAGCCCCCTGCGACGCGATCCATTCCTGGATCGACGCGAACGGTTTCTGCCCAACCGCGCCAGCCGACCCCACCTCCCTCCCCCACCACTCCACTGCGTCGTCCCCAAGAAACAACGCGCCCGCTTTTGCAGGCGCAGTCTGTTCTTGAATCAACGCGTTCGCCAGTGCCAACGCCGCCCCCAACGTCGACGCGTCTGGCCATCCCACCACCGATTCCATGGCATTCGCGCCCGGTAGCCCGGCCCCCCTCCCCCACCACCCCTCTGCGTCGTCCAACGACCCCACCACGACCGTGTCCGGCCGTCCCACCGTCGATTCCATGGCACTCGCGCCCGATCCAACAGCGCCCGGCCATTCCACCCCCAATCCGATGGAATTCGCGCCAGATTACGCGCCGTCCACCCCCCTCCCCACCTCTCCCTCCGACTTCAGCGCGCCCTGAAACCGCGCTATCGTCGTCGTCACCGTCACCCTCCCCACACCCTCCCGCGCCAAATCTGGCGCGTCTATCGACTCCACCGCGTCCAGTACCACGACAGACGCATCCTGGCCCCCCTCGGTCGCGTCCACCGTCGAAATGGGCGAGTCTGGCGCCCATCCAGCCGCGCACGGACCCATTCCCGCTTCCCCCTCCCAATCTCCGCGGCCTGCTGCATCCACCGGGTGAGCCACCACCCCGAGTCCACTGTCAGGGCCCTGTGGGCTGGACTGTGGGGGGCTGCTGTGCGGCCCATTGGAGTCTGGGGGGCCCTCTTTTTTATATTTTTTATATTTTCTTAAAATTTTTCATAAATTTTATTTCTTAATCTAAACCTTGTGCCAAGCTTTCCCACCGGGTTTTGGGGCTGGCCAAGGGATTTTTCTGTATTGTGGCACTTCTCACAACTTTTCTTTCTTTTTCTTTTTCTGTTGGACTATTATTGTCCTGCACAAAGACCCATAAGAGGCTGGGGGTGATGTTGTGGAAATGGATATTTCCCATGTGGCATGTAAATAATAACAACTTAACCAACTACAATCGGTTGTGTGCTATGAGGTAGTTGTTGTTGTTGTACTCTGATTTGTTACCCTGTGGTTGCGTGATGATGCAACAGTGCGGCTACCCCTACTGTAATCTACATCGAGTTTACATGTGAGGTCATCAAGATGGGAAAATAGGAAGGGTGGTGGGTGATGTCAGGTCAATGTGTACATTTCTGTACTCCAACGGAGTTACCTTGCTTGCAAGGTCACTTCCAAACCCACAATTGCGTGGGAAAAATGTGTTTATATTACTTTTACTTCTCATGTGATTCCCAATAGCATGTGACCATTCAACGAATTGTATTATATATTTATTGTTATATTGCTATATGTATCATTGTGTTATGGTCATCCCCCTCGCCATCATCGTACCTGAAGTTCTCTGGTGTTTAGTGCATCCCTGGCATAACTCAGTTAAGTAATAACCCACACCCGATGCCCTCACTGCTTCCCAAGTAGTATTTGCCGGCATATTCAACTTTCGAAGCATATGTGCTGGAGTCCGCTTCAAGGCTTCGTGCACAGGTCATGTACCAGCCATGGGCTGGCAATAATGGAAAACAACCCCGGTACTCACTTTATAAATGAGAGCTTCGTGACTGCAAGTTCTCCATCTTTGTTGGGTGCCATAGAGCACTTGAGCGACATCCAACCTGATAAGAGGGCAGGATGGTGGGTAATGAAGCGAAACTCTCGGCCCCCACTGCTTCCCCACAGGTTCCATTTGCGATGTTCAGATTGGTGTTTAGGTTTGATGTCACCAGCATGTCACTTGATAGGCACTGAGAAGAGGACAACATACTCCGCACGTGTGGAGGAGATCATAGTGTTTAGAGACCCAGCTCCCCTTCTTAGTAACCGTGTAGAAGGTGGCTTGCCTTCCAAACGACACTTCTCTGGACCACTTTCTCTCTGGTTAAGTGCAGAAGGCAGGAGTAAGAGACGGTGCCAACCCTTTATACTTTTTATCGTTTCAGACCATCCTCGATTCAACTCATAGTGCTCATTAACTACAAAGAAAATGTCAACTGAGCGGGTGCTTGACGGATGGAGTGTCAAGGAATTAAATGACTAAAGCCAACTCCAATAACTGGCCTTGTGGTCAGCAATTAATGATGTGCAAGCAAGGTCATGGTTGCGAAGCAACCTTTCTAGTTAACCTGAACAGCCACATTCCTGCATTAGCATGGGAACATTCTGGGAGAGCAACTCGCCCAGAATCCACCATGTGAATACTTAGTCACAACACCTCTTTTATATTATTTCGGACTAACCCTGAATTCATTTCTTGTCCCAAAAGGGATCTACTATAGTCATAGTATGTCTACCATGATCTGAATTGATTTTAAAATTCCCACGGCATAGTAGGATTGAATGGAAAGGACTGAATTGGTTCTGAAAGTCAAGTGTCTTGACTACCATCATAATAGGATTGAATGGCATAGTAGGATTTTTTTCTCACAGCTAGCAAGTGAGGATGTCCACTTGCTTTTGTTCTCACAGCAAGCAAGTGAAGATGTTCACTTGCTTTTTTTCTCATGGCAAGCAAGTGAAGATGTCCACTTGCTTTTTTCTCATCTGGGCCCAGTTCCTAACTGTCAGAGATCTGGAATAATGTCAGAATCTGGAATAATGTCAGAATCTGGAATAATGTCAGAGTCGGAACACTGTCAGAAGGCAGATAGAAGACGGATTAGGTTCTGTCTGAGTTGGGGTCGGAGATTGTGGCAGAGGCCTGTTGGAGCGCACGCACGGATATGCAGGCAGAAATATGCGGCGCGTCCAGAAGCGCTGTTCAAGGTTAGCAGAGTGGGATCGCAGCCTCAGCGACTCAGGTGGAGCGCTGTGCCCTGAGCTTGACGTTTGGGGGAGATCCCATATTTACAAACTGACACTTACAGCGGACTTCAAACAAGACTTGCGGGCGGAGCGGACCTGTAGGAGGAGTGTGGACTCTGCGAGCACAGACTCAGAGGGGGGAAGCCCCCTTTGCAGAAGGAGAGACTCAGACCAGACAGGGGGGGTACTCTAGTTGATTTCAGACTAAGGTCCCCGAAAGTATTTACAGGATATAAATAGGCAGGAGGGAAACACAGAAGGACCAGTCAGTCCAGTGCGGTCCAGTGTGGAAATAAGTGGGGATTGTCAAACTGAATGAAGGACAAGAGCCCGGGAAATGGGAGGCAATGAACTAAACAAAAGCGGATCAAGTGCCAATATTGACAGGTAATAAAAGTGCATCAGCACATGGATCAAGTGCCAATATTGGCAAGTTAAGCGAATGAATGGATGAACAATATAGGCACTCGGCAAGGAATGAATGGTATGCCGCCGAGTGACAAGATGGCCAGAGAAAAGCGGAGGTCAGTGCGTGGCGCTGATACAAGTCCGCAAATAAGCGGGGTCGGTGCGGTGCCGACACAAGTCCGCAAACAGAGGTTGATCTGCCAGCACTGTCACACAAGGACAGCATGAAGGCCAACAGAGGTACAGAGGGGAGTGGGAGTGTTGACCTGACCAGAGGTGTCAAGGACAACCAGAAGTGGCCAGAGGGTGCAGAGATGGGCGGAGGGTGCGGAGTGGGCAGAGGGTGCGGAATGCACGGAAGCGGGGCATGGCTGTGACCACATAGCAGGAAGCGATGAGTGTGGTTCAGATGGAGACAAGGCAGGCATGACTGAATGCCGGGAGCGCCAAGGGCTCAGGAACTGGAGGTAAGGTCGGAATACCGGCAGGGTCTAGGTTCTGATTATTGGCCAAGTCAGGCAGGGGGCCAGACATGGGGTTGGGGGCTGGTTAGGATGGGTTTCGGGTCGGCGGATTCGCCTATCGGCATTGGTTCGCCACTGATGGAGCCCCAGGATTTGTCAGTCATGACACTAACCCTTCATGTGACTTCCGGGTATCCCCGGAAGTTTTCCTGATATGGTGGCCACTGTGGGAAGATGAGAAGTTAGCTTCCTTCTCATCTTCTTACCCACAGTAGGGCTGGTTGCACCAGTAGGCTGTGGACCATAGGGGAGGGTCATGGGGACCCAGGAGTCGTCCCCTGACAATGAGCAATCATTTCCCTCTTCCATTCAAGGGGAATGTTGTTTGGGAACCTGGTGTTGAAGGACACCTGGTCTGGCGGCATCACCATTTGGGACACTGTTTTTGACAGTTCTAAATAGAACTGTTTTAAACCTTTGCCTGCCTCGTATTTTACGTTGCAGTACTTCTTTGTTGCGTTTAATGCAGCAGATGCTTTTATGAAAGTTCTCATCAGTATGTTGAGAACTTTGAGGAACATGCCCTCATCTCCTCTGAGGAGAGTTTCATCTTGGAGTCTTATTCCGAGGTCAAATGTGGGTCCCCCTAGTCCACAAATTAAGCAGTCCAAATGGACTTCGTCGAACTGGGGGCCTTTGCTGTCAGGGGACAACTCCTGGGTCCCCATGACCCTCCCCTATGGTCCACAGCCTGACCTATGAACAGCCCTATCCAGGGCAACAACTACTGTGGGTAAGGAGATGAATAGATAAAGGCAATGTAGAATACACTTGCCTACTGTGGGTAAGTGTCAGGGCACACCCGCCTGACCCGGCTCCACCCGGCCCAACCTGACCCGGTACCCCGCCGGTCCACCCTCCTTACCTCCTCCCCCTTTCCCTTCTTCCCCCTCATCCTCCCCTCCTCAGTTTCTCCTTATCTTACTTCTTCTTTATTCTCCCTTTATTCTACATGGACGACTTTCTCTGTATCAATGTACAATTGACCCATCTGCAGCGCGCCCACCATGTACCCGGCCCGGGCACCTCAGGCGACCTCCCGCTGTGCCCAGCACGTGCGCCTGCACCGGATACCCTCGGGATCTCCCACGGAGACACCCGGGTGGTTACGGCTGTGTGCGAGGGTGACGTGGCACCCATCATGTGATCCAAGCCGCATGTATATAAATGAACCTGAAGTGGGAACCGAAGAAGTAGCCTTCTTCTCAACTTTCCACTTCAGTCTAAGTGGCCAGGGACCACTGTCCCGCATCGGGCCTGTCAGTACGCACGCCCGATCCGCCCCCCGCCAGGCTCTCGGTCCCGGACGCTACACCCGGACCCCCTCGACCCCGGACGAGTCCCTGACAGTAAGGAGATGAGAAGGAAGCTAACTTCTCATCTTCCCACAGTGGCCACAATATCAGCAAAACTTCCGGGGATACCCGGAAGTCACATGAAGGGGTAGGAACCGGGTCCGGAGCATGCGGCGCACGGAGCATGCGTGCGTGTGGGAAGCGTGGCGGGTGGAAGCGGGTCTGGACGCGGGTCCGGGTCCGGGCTAGTCAGGGTGTGTGCCCTGACATTTGCATCCTCGTGAGGCAAGGAATCCCAGCAGTTCTGTGAACCACTGCCAGAACGACTCCATGTCATTCTCCCCTGACCATTTCTTGTCAGGGAAAGCCAGGCTGTTCTTCAGGGCCTCTGGCTTTACTCCCTCCAGGTATGGAGTGAGTATTCTTACTTTATGGCCTTTTTGTACCATTTTTCCAGGTATTCCTCTTGTTCCCCTGCCTTAGCAGGGTCACTGTCCAATGGAGATTTCTCCTTTGGTTTCTCCTTTGGAGGGTTTTTTGCTGGGAGAGACTGTTCTCTCAGCGGTTCTTTTGTTTCAGGTGGTTGCACTCAAGGCTGGATATAGATTCTCTCATTCTTTTGAGAGAGCAGGTTATTACCTCTCTGTTCAAGAGGTTTGTCAGTGAAGGAAGTTTGGCTGAACCTTTGGTACATGCCAATCCTTCTCCTGATTTCTGAACGATGTCTTCTTTTGGCATCGTCTTCTCCTATCTTTGGGGGAAGGACTTCTTTAGCGTCTCTGTCGAGTCGCTGGTGGTAATCCAGTGTGCTTTCACTGCTCATTCTTTTCATGAATTTTTCACAAGTTTTAGTTTTTTCCTGGCCTGTGGGCCAGGGATATTTTTTTTGTTTCCTCACTATTTTGTGAGAAATTTAATTCTTTTGGCAAGTCCATTTGCTTGCTGATTTTGTTGGTCAACATGTCGATCCCATTGGCCATTCTTTCTAGAGTTATCTCTAGACAAGCTGTACTATTGTGGCTCATTTCCTCAATCTTTTTTTGGATTGAGTTTATCACATTTATTATGCACGATTCCTGGTTTTCCAGGAGGAAATTAGGCTGGGCAAGTAGTGACTCTCCCCAGTTCATGTTGCCGCTTCTGGGGGTTCCAGAAGGGGTTCTTGGAGTATAAACTCCACACTCGCTTTGTTTAGGCAAGGGAGTTGAGGAGGGTGCTTCCTTTTCATGGAAGAGTCTACTCGCTGATTTTTCCTTACTTTTTTGTAAGGCTTCCTCAGTGAGCTCTCTCATTTCAGTTCGCCTTCTCTTCATAATCTCGGAGACCTCCTCCAAGGTTGGCAACCTTGCCTTGTCTGGCATGGTGTGGGGTTGTGCAGGTAGCAGAATGTCAGGGGACGACTCCCGGGTCCCCATGACCCTCCCCTATGGCCCACAGCCTCAGGTCTGGCCAGCCCTATCCAGGGCACAATCTACTGTGGGTAAGGAGATGAGAAGGAAGCTAACTTCTCATCTTCCCACAGTGGCCACAATATCAGCAAAACTTCCGGGGATACCCGGAAGTCACATGAAGGGGTAGAAACCGGGTCCGGAGCATGTGGCACGTGGAGCGTGTGTGCATGCGGGAAGCACAGCGGGTGGAAGCGGGTCCGGACGTGGGTCCAGGTCCGGGCTAGTCAGGGTGTGTGCCCTGACACAGAAGTTCTATTTGAGCTTCCACACTCTGAGGGATCCTGCTCTCAGAGTGTTCCTTTGCACTCTCTTGGGCCTTCAGCCTGAGAAAGAGTTGTTCTTCATCTCTGTCAGGGCACACCCGCCTGACCCGGGCCCACCCGGGCCCACCCGGCCACACCACACCCGCTCCCTGCTGTCTATCCCCCTCCCCCTCCTTCCTCCCTCTCCTCCCCTTTCTTTTCCCTTTTCTTTCCCCTTTCTTTATTTCATTCTTCTCATCTTCCTCTTCCTGTTTATTTCTTTCTATCTACACGGACCACCTTCCTTTGTATCGATGTACTATTGACCCGTCCGGCCCACACACCCCGGACGGCTTCCCGCTGTGCCCAGCACGCGCGCATGTAGCAGACGCTCTCGGGATCCCCCACGGAGACACCCAGATGCCTGCGGCTGCCTCCGAGGATGACGTGGCACCTGTCATGTGACTCAAGCCGCATGTACATAAATGTACCTGAAGTGGGAACCGAAGAAGTAACCTTCTTCTCACATTCTCCACTTCAGGTAAGTAGTATAGTTTTCCCCTTTAATAATAATAACACATTCTCCACTTCAGTCTGAGTGGCCAGGGACCACTGTCCCGGATCGGGCCCGCCAGTACGCACGCCCACTCCACACCCCGCGACGGCCTCAGTGCCAGGTATTACCCCCGGGCCCTCTCGACCCCGGACGCGTCCCTGACAATCTCCCATCCTCCATTTGGATGGGACCTGGAACAAGTCCAGTAGTTTTTCAGACAGCCAACATGGAGGTTCTTCCCTCTGTTTCCCTTTGTCTGCCTTTGGGGCTTGACTTGGGGAGATGTGGGAAGGCTCCAGGGGATAGTGGGGCCCTGGAGTTTCCTGTGTCTTAGTCCAATCAGCTTTTTGGGCTGATTTCTCGGTGCTTATGCATTCATCATGTAAGTCAATCACCTCTTCTGGAGGTGATGAATTTTCCCCAATGTGGGTAAGATTTGTGTAATGTGGAGTTCTGGGGGTATTGGGCCCTGCACTTACTCCACATAAGTTTTTTGAACCCTCAGGGACCAGCCCTGAAGTGGTTGCTTTTTGAGGATTACATTGATCCTCGTCATCGTCTGATGACAACTTCGTCGAAAATCCCCCATGGTGGGAAATTGCAGTTTCTTTATGAACCACTTGTTCTTTTTTATTGTCGCTGCAGAGGTGACTTTGTCCTTGTGGACATGCTTTGGCACCATAGGCGCCACCGAGTCAGATTGTTGTAGATGTAGTGAGTTTGTGGTTTGTGTTTACTTTTAAACACACCTCATACACTTAAAAAAGTGTGAGGTCTCAGGGGGTTGCTCAGCACACCAGACCATAAGTTTTACAATGGTGTGTAATTTATGATGGTGTTAAGTGGTAACTGGAAGTTGCTGCTTAGCCACGTGACTCTAAGTACAATCAGACTCAGGGTTCGGGGCTATTTCCCTGACACCTCTCCTCAACAGCAAAAGTTCAGTATGTACCTCCACTGAATGGTCCACTTCGCACATCTGCACCGAAACATTGAGTGTATGACTGATGCAGTGTGCTTTGACCCATTCAGGCTAAGTTGCATGATAAATCATGAGAAATCCGTGATCAGTGAGAGAAGGCATGTGAATGCCAAAGCAGTCCCAACTGAGCACAGCCAGGTTTCCCAGGCAGTGGCAAACAGAGGCAGAAACCTGAGGTCAGCTGGGAGCAGACTGCTAACCCATGATTAGTCTTGTGAAATGAGGACATTAAACAACAAAATAAGAAGTAGCACGAAGTTGCAGTTAAACTTTGGAAATTTGGAAAAGACCAACTGGGTAGGAGTCTGTAGACAAACAAGATCTTCCATGGGCATCACAGAGATGATGCCATAATGATGGGGGACGTATCTGGGGGTATGAAATTTGCTCAGGTCCATGTGCTACTCGAAATATCTGTGGGATCCTCCCAGAATCTCATTGTGTTGGTATCTGACTTCCACATGGCTTCTGTCATATCCTGTCAGGGCACACCTGCCTGACCCAGGTCCACCCGGACCCACCCAGCCATACCTCACCAGCTGCCCCACTGCCCATCCCTCTCCTTCCTCCCTCCTCCCTCCTCCCTTCTTTCTTTTCTCTCTTTCTTCTCTTTTCTTTATTTCATTCTTCTCATCATTCTCCTCCTGTTTATTCCTTCTATCTACACAGACCACTTTCCTTTGTATCAATGTACTATTGACCCATCTGGCCCAGACACCCCAGATGGCTGGCTTCCCACTGTGCCCAGCACACATGCATGCGGACGCTCTTGGGATCCCCCACAGGGACACCTGGATGACCATGGCTGTCTCCGAGGATGATGTGGCACTCGTCATGTGACTCAAGCTGCATGTACATAAATGTACCTGAAGTGGGAACTGAAGAAGTAACCTTCTTCTCACCTTTTCCACTTCAGTCTGAGTGGCCAGGGACTGCCATCCCCAGACCTGCCAGTACGCATGCCCAGTTTACACCCTGCAAGGGCCCCTCTGCTGGGCGCTACATCCGGACCCCCTCTACCCTGGATGTGTCCCTGACATATTGTTATGGAAATGGGAATTTCCCATTTTAGACTCTTATGGGTTCTGTGTCACATGATTTGTATAGTAATTAAGTTTAACGAATCAACAATTACCAAAAAACCCGCTGTGCTAACATCTGTTAAACCTCATGTTACAACATCTGTGAAACTACCTGTAAAGCCTAATGAATCACCCCACCTCCACTTTCCACTTTCCTGTGCCAAGAACGGACGAAAATGGGCGCCCCCGGCCCCATTTTTGTAACACATATCCATACCAACTCTGCCTCACCTCTGCTCTACTCCGCCACCACTCTGGTCCACCTCCAGTCCGTCCTCCCCCCACATCTTCACCATACCCTCCGGTTCACCTCCACCTCTGATCTCCAGTACCTCTTATCCTCACCTTAAACATTTATTAATATTTCTATTTACCCAATATTACTACGGACCTCCTAGGACCTCTGCCACCTGTCATATCCATGCATATCCGATCCCAACCCGACTCCTGGACCTCCTTCTTCACCACCTCTGGAGTCCTACCCTACCGCTGTCCATTCCGATATTCACCTTTGGTCCTGGCACCACACCTCCTCTCACCTCCCATGCCACCTCCACTCCTCCATCCCTCTCCTGTCCTATCTCCATCCGCTCCGATACCCACCTCGGACCGAACACCACCCCTCTCGCCACCCTCCTACTACTCCTCCTCCCACTCCTCCACTTCCTCCCCACAACACCTCCACCCTTCCGTCATCCTCCTACTCTTCTCCCATCTGCTCCGACACTCACCTTCGGACCTGACACCTCTCCTCTCCTCCACACCTTCCCTCCTTCCTCCTTCCTCTCTCATCCCTCTGGCCCTCTTCCATTGACCCCCTGCCAAGTTACGACCTTCCACCGCTGTCCTGTACTTCATACTCGGACACCGCTCGTACCTTTGCTCCAAGCCTCCGTCATAGCTCCTACCTCGGACTTTGACTCCACCTTGGCCTTAGTCCATTGCATTGGTGACCTCATACTATGTAAACACCATTGCCAATATTCCTTGGACTTTCAACCCCGCCTCCATAACCTCCGTAACCTCCGTAACCCCTGAGCTCTGCGGATCATACTCAGCACTTTCACCATCTGTAATGTATCTTTCGCATGTCCCCCTCATCCTTATTTGGACTGCTGCTTCTCTCCATTCTAGCCAGTTAGTCATCATCCCTACTTCCCCTCATCCTCCTGCCCCTCTGGGCTTTGCCCTCCCTATCTCCTTTCGGATGTACCACAGGTTCTGACCTATGACCTTCGGTACCGCTCCGCTTCCACCATCCCTTTGTTCCCATTTGGACACCTTCATTCCGATTCAGGCCCCCTTTGTTTCCCTTGTGCTTTCATCTCCCTATTATATAGAGGCACTTGTACATACTCGTTTTGGACCTTCAGTCTAAAATCGACCTGAAATGCCCCCTAGAGACTTCCTGCTCGCTGCCTATGAAATTAAGGACCAAATGGACAAACAGCAATGGCACAGTGCTCCACTTGAGTCGCTGAGGCCAAGGTCCCTCCTTGCTAAGTCTCCGGTTCCCCTCCGGAATCGTCTGCCCTCGCCCAGTTATAACATAGAACTCCATGTCATACCGATCTAACCCAAGCTGGGGAAGATCCCCCACCTCCTCAGGAGGTGATCGACTTGCACGACAAACACGTAAGCGCCGAACAATCAGCCCGAAAAGTTGATTGGATAGAGCTGCAGGAAACTCCAGGGCCCCACTATCCCCTGGAGTCCCTCCCCACATCCCCAAGCCAAGCCCCAAAGGCAGACAAAGGGGAACAGAGGGAAGAGCCTCTGCATCGGCTATCTGAAAAACTACTGGACTTGTTCCAGGTTCTGTCCGAATGGAGGATGGAAAATGAAGACCAACTTCTTCTCAGGCTGGAAGCCTGAGAAGGTGCGAAAAAACACCCTGAGAGCAGGATCTCCCAGAGTGTGGAAGCTCCAAAAGAACTTCTGCTGTTTACACTACCCCATGCCATGCCAGACAAGGCAAGGTCGCCAACCTTGGAGGAGGTCTCCGAGATAATGAAGAGGAGGTGAACCGAAATGAGGGAGTTCGCTGAGGAAGCCTTATGGAAAAGTAAGGAAAAACCAGCGAACAGACCCCTCTATGAAAGGGAAGCACCCTCCACAATGGCCTTGCCTAAACAAAGCAAGCATGGAGTTTTCACTCCAAGAACCCCCTCTGGAACCCCCAGAAGTGGAAATGTCAACTGTGGAGAGTCACTGCTCGCCCAACCAAACTTCCTCCTGGAAAACCAGGAATCATGCATAATAAATGTGATAAACTCAATCCAAAAAAGATCAAGGAAACGAGCCACAATAGCACAGCTTGTCTAGAGATAACTCTAGAAAGAATGGCCAACGCAATCGACACATTGACTGACAAAATCAGCGAGCAGACGGACTTGCTGAAGGAAATAAACTTCTCACAAAATAGTGAGGAAACAAAAAAAATACCCCTGGGCCACAGGCCAGGACAAAACTGTCAGGGCATACACCCTGACCTAGCCCATACCCGCATCCACACCCACACTCGCACCTGCACCCGTGCCCACACCTGGCTGTTGCACTTCCCATGTGTGCCCTGTGCTGGACGCTCAGTGTGGCCGGATGGCCCGGACCTCGGACCTCGGGTCTCATGTGACTTCCGGATATCTCCAGAAGTTTTCGATCTATTGTGGCCACTGTGGGAAGATGAGAAGTTAACTTCCTTCTCATCTCTGACCCACAGTAGGATTGTGCCCTGGATAGGGCTGGCCAGACCAGAGACTGTGGACCATAGGGGAGGGTCATGGGGACCCGGGAGTCATCCCCTAACAAAAACCAGAACTCGTGAAAAATTCATGAAAAGAACCACCAGTGAATACACTGGAGTATCATCAGCGACTTGACAGAGATGCTAAGGAGATCCTTCTCCCAAGGATTGTCAGAGACCAGGTTGAGACAAAGGAGTGTCTCCATGGTGGAGGGCTTCGGCCTCAGTGACTTGTGCCAGGAGCGCTGTTACGGGGATGGGGGAAATTCCCCATTCCTCGATCCGTTCTTATAGTGGGATGAGTGAGGTCATATCTGGTCTGTACCATAACAGGATATGTAATCAATGAGTGATCCCAGTCTTGCCTGGGGGTGGACGATCGAATTCCCATCGATCGCAATTGGTGATGTAGTGAGCTATTAAGGGATTGATGGTAGGTAGTCGGAGATGCCAGGACGGACGGGTCAGCCACGGGTACTTGGCACTCCTCAATGGAGCGTACCGTGTGCGAGGTCGCGACTTGTGAGATGGGTGAGAACTTCATATAGTTGCCATCGGGTACTTGGCGTTTGCAGTGCGAACGTACCGGTAGCGGGTTGATGTCATAAGCATGCAATGAGGATTGACTAGCAGGGCCTTCGGTGACTTGGCGTTCCCAAAGGGAACGTACCGTTGGCAGGGAGACATGATGACTGGCGAAGGAGGGAACAGATGGTGGATGGGCGGCGACTTGGCGTTCGCATAGCGAACGTGCCGGCATCACGGGAAGGTGGGCCTCAAAGTATTCACGATCTCCATGATCGTGAGGTGACGTCGTATGTTGAGTACTGGGGGGAGAGCGGAGTGATGAAGACCCATGGGGTACAGATTCAATAGGACGATACACATGTCGAGAGTCTTCGACTCTCGACCTCGAGTTCTCGCGGCGAGGGCCGTTAGAGGACTCGATATAACCAGACTTATAAGACATATTGAGAGTTGTACAGTCACACGGGTTCAGTTGAGTCACAGGGAGGGTTGTTACAGAAGACGGTACACGAGACAGTTGTAGAGCAGTTGTTAGTTAGCGGGAACCGCCTTCGGCAGTTTCCGTACAAGACGCGTGACTATCTACAAATGGTAAGGTCGCAGGAAATCCCACGAAACACAAACAACCTCGGCCAGCACCAAAACCCCAATGGGGAAAGCTTTGCACGAGGGGGGGAAAGGGGTAGAACGGGTAAGGAGGATAGGGTATCGGGATAGAGGACGGAAGGGAGAAAGAGGGGAGGAGCGATAGAGAGGGGAAGTCTTTGACCATGCAACGGATATGGTCATTGGAGACTCCGTATCCGTAACAAGCGCTGTGCCAAGTAACACGTCCATGCCCTATGTACAAGTTGAGTATATATATAGTTACAACGAGGGTGGGTCCGCAAATGGCAGAGCCGAGCGGAGCGGAGCTAACAGGGTTAGACATTAGCTAATTGAATATTACCGACAAGTCGGGTTATGGGGTTAACGGAAAGGTAGGCGATAACCTGGAAACAGAAAGGAGGGATAGGCCCGAAGGTGGGCTTTGCAGGGCAAGCGAGTGTATTGCCCAGCGGAGGCGGGGGTGCGCTAGCGGACGTCGGAGCTGTCCGGAAGCCTTCAGGGCTCCGTACTTAGGGAGGCATAGGTAATAAATTGAAAGGAGGGGGTGGTGACCATCGAGGGGTACCGAGGGGATTGCGGAATATGGGAGCTCTGAGGTTAGTGAAGAAGGAGCAGAGGTAGACCGGAGGAATCGGAGGGATCGGAAGTCGATGGCCAGGGATGGATATGACAAGGATAGGAGAAGACGATGCTGAAAGAAGGCACCGTTCAGAAATTAGGAGGAGAATCGGCACGTACCAAAGGTTTGGCCAAACATCTACCTTCAATGAACCTCTCAAACAGAGAGGTAACACAACCACACTCTCTCAAAACAATGAGAGAATCCAAATACAACTTCAGGCAAATTCACCCAGAGGGAGTGAAGCCTGAAGCTCTAAAAAATGGGCTGGCTTTTCCTGACAAGAAATGGTCAGGGGAGAATGACATGGAATCATTCTGGCAGTGGTTCACAGAACTACTGGGATTCCTTGCCTTGCGAGGATGCAAAGGTCCCCAATTTGACGAAGTCCATCTGGACTGCTTGATTCGTGGATTAGGGGGACTTGTGTTCAACCTCGGAATAAGACTCCGAGACGAAACTCTCCTCAGAGGAGATGAGGGTATGTTCCTCAAAGTTCTCAACATATTGATGAGAACCTTCATTAAAGCCTCTGCCACGTTGAACGTGACAAAGAAGTACTGCAACATTAAATACAAAGCGGAAAAAGGCCTAAAACAGTTCTACTTAGAACTGTCTAAAGCAGCATCCCAGATGGTGATGCCACCAGACCAGGCATCCTTCAACGCCAGGTTCCTAAACTACATTCCCCTCGAATGGAAGGGGGAAATGATCGCTCATGACAGAATCAGAGTGGACTTCTCCTCAAATGAGGAGATGCTAAAAGCAATATCTTGTGTAGACAAGATAATTGACGGGCTGAAGATGTCTTCAGCCTACAAATTGGGATATTATACCCGAACAACCACCATGGCAACCATGAGCCACGGTAGAGCTCTCCCATCAGGAAAGAAGGCTGAAGAGCCGAAATCCAGATGGAAAGAGGATACATCCTCAAAAAACTCGAGGAAAACTGACCAAAAGTCAGTTCCAATTTGTGGCAAATGCAGCAAAATAGGGAAAACAAAAGATTGCCCAAAACATAATGCAATCAGCGATGAAAAACCAAGGCGCATAGCTGCCATGGAGATTGTGAATGCATCAGAAGAAGAGTTGGAAGACTCATCAGACGAAAAACCAGAGAACAACTCTGGTAACTCCGGAGCATCAAGCTTCGAAGTAGAGGACCCATACAAAGGACCTCAATACTCACCCGACTCAGAGGGTGAGGAAGTCAACGTTGGGACCATAAGGATGGGCCCAATGTCAGTCATCGATCATGATGACATAAATTATAAAATCAAACTGGCTGTAGCATGCCAGTTAGAAAACATGGCAGACAAGAAAGTCACCGAAGCCTTGGTGGAAGCACCAAGAAAAGACGCCTTGGGGAAACACACCAAAGTACCCAAGGAAAACAAGGAGAAAGGGAAGAAGGACCAAAAGTCCATTGAAACCCAGACCCCCTTGTTTGATGTGAAATTCTGCATCTCAAAAGACACAGGAAAATACCCCACAAACAGACTGCCCCCACCAAAGAGAACGCTGACAGCTCATATAAAAATAGCAGGCATAAAAACCTATGTGCTATTTGACAGTGGAGCCGAAACAGACACTATATCGCCGGACTTTGTCTGCGTGGTCCATATCCCAATTCTCCAATTGGAGAACCCAGTCATCCTTCAAATGGGGACAAAAGGAACAAGATTACAGATCCTGTTTGGAACAAACGTGGACATTGAGATCAACGGCCACATAGAAAAACACTACTTTGATGTGATTAACATCAATAGATACGATGCCATATTCAGCACCCCCTGGTTAAACAAAAACCAGGTAAGTTTAGACTTCTGGTCCCACAAAGTGAGAATGGTGAACAAGGGCAACATAGATACCCTTGGAGTCAGTGAAGACTGTGTGACGAGATCACATGGATGGAAAACTCGAGCAAGAGCTCGAGAACAACCAAAAAAGAAGCCCCCCTGACAGGGAGGTGGGATTAAAACATACCTCAGGGTAATCGAAAGAAAGTACCCTGAAGGTTGGCCCAATCCTAGTCTGGAAGGACTAGAACTTCCAGACATACCACATCTGGAAGGTCTCTCCATGATCAACCCTGAGTTCGAAATACTCAGGGAGTGGTGGAGAGAGAAATTTGAAACTGTAATGGCGCCAGTGCCATTAGAAATGCCTCCCTCAATTGAATCCCATTAAAGGATCCAAACAAGAAATTTCGGGAAAACACCCCAAGATGTCCTGCAGCACTGCAGGAAGCACTAGTGACCAAAATAGATCGCTATGTAAAAGCAGGATGGTGGTATCCCACAAGCAGCGAGCGAGCATGCCCACTACTGTGTATCTGCAAAGCAGATGGATCTTTGCACACAGTAATAGACACGAGGAAACGTAACTCAAACACAATCCTCAACATCACACCAATGCCAGACATGCGACTGATCCAAGAATCAGTCACCAGAGCAACATACCGATCCAAGATCGATATCAATATGTCGGACGCATACGAACAAATAGGGTTGGGTTGTAATAAGACAGTAATTGTCCTGGGCTGAAATTGCAGGCAGAAAGAGGAGACCCTTGCTCCTACTGGAACACAGGGGACTTTCGTCTGGGGGGACTCATCAGCCCTTTTTGCCTAGTATTTATACTTGCACAGTACAGGTCTGTGCACCTGAAAAGCATCCCACAACTGGTTTTCTATTAATCTTGGAGGATCTTGGGTAGAAAACCGATTTTACCACAGTTATAGTTATCCTAAAATTATGATAAAATATGGAACAGAAAGCTATGATGATGCTGTAGAATTTAATGCAAGTATTTATTTCCATAAAAGGCAAGTAGTTTTTCCATTATTTACGAAATAATGGACCCAATCTTGTTAAAACTCAAGATTAACTATGGGGGTTGGCAACAAGGTTGTGACCTTGTGACACTTACATAAGCAAAACTTGGCTCGATCGTGGCCATGCTGTCCTCCCTCTCCCAAGACCTCATCTTTAGGTTGCAAACTATGTTAAAACTCGGGGAACAAGAACAAAATATTGATTGTCGGTTATCTACATGCAAAAATGACTGCATAAATGGGTCTTTGAGCTGTGTGTAATCAAGCACGATCACTCTCGATCTCCATCCAGCAGTTGCTGGAGCTGAGTACTTGCTGGCTATTCGTGTAAGCACTTTCTTCTGACCTTCAATATAAAGATGCCAGCCTTCGGTATTTCCTAATCATCAGGATGAAGGTACCGATGAGTGTCAAGTTGCTGTTTGGCCGCTTTCTTGGATAGCCCGATGTAAGCCTACCCAAAGCAGCAAAAGATATTAGAAATGATAAGACTAAGTTGCGTAATCTCAGACTCTGACTAGAGATCTATGTATTATATGTACCTAAGTCGTGCAAGTCTGCAACGTGAGTGTCAGGGATCGCTCGTCAGTCCGAGTCGAATATCGCCCGAAAACCTAGTCGTAGACAAAGCTGAGGTTCCAACCCTCAGCGGCACATAGAGCTATATACACGAGTGACATCAATCAATCAGAAGAGATAGGATCAAAGGAACTAAACAATGATCCGATAGAAAACAAAGTGAATAGAGATGAAGGAACACTCGGATCAGGGGGCAGAGTCGGATCAGGAGAAGGTGAGGGATTTACGATATATGAGGGCCGATGCGGCTACATGTGGTGATATAGTCTTACGCGATATCGATAGGGTAACAGAGAACCGCTTACGCTATGTCCCCTGACAGTGAGTAATACATGAGTTATAACATATAAAATAAAAGGTATTGTTCTCACCTCAGACTCTGACTAGAGATCTGAGGGAGAAAGTCCCAAAAAAAATTGCTCCCTTATATATGCGACATCACTGTGTGGCAACATCATCGCACAACGGAGTTTTGAGTTGGACAAAAGTGCCAAAGTGCCTCATAATGCCCCAAAGCGTTTGCCACACGACACCCACCAATTCCTTGATGTAAATAATGTTGATATTCTAATAAGAGAACTAGATGTCAAAGTCAAGTTAAGCGCGGGGTCGGTGAAACCCTGACACGTGATCCCTATTTGCGCCTATCGTGCATTTTGGGAAAGGTGAGTCCCAAATGTACCTTCAACCCCCTCCATTCTGCTCGAATTTTGGCATGCTGGTAGATGTGTTATGTGCCTAACATTTGGTCACTCAGATTTTTAAAATTCGGCTTAGTTCAAAAGATATTCCCTGTGCATGAGCATGTATTTTGTTGCATATCCCCATAGCTCTGTGATTACTGCATGTGACAGCCCCAAACTTCCGGGGAGTATCATAGCCACATTTGGATATTTTTACGTGCAGTCTTTACATGAGTATAGACATACATTGCACAGAGTTAGGGCTCATATCCATCTCAGCTTCAGAGCAGTGGAATGTACCTTTCCGCCACTTCAATTTGCTTCAAACTTGGCCTAATTGCTCTATGGGGGTGAATGCAGGTTTTGGTCAGTCAGATTTTCGAAAATCCCACTGATGCGTGAGAAAAGGTTGTGAATTTCCAACATACTGTAGTTATGTACAAACCCGCCTCAAAGTAAGTTCCCATACCACATATGCATTTTAATATTATTATCGGGCAATAATTATATAACACTTAGTAGAAGTTGTGTGGTTAAATGGAGTGGCTTTCGGGTGGGCGCAATGGCCATATTTTTAAATCACGTGCTACTTTTAATTTCTCGGACCTCTCCCTTCATTTGCCGACCCCCATTAACTATCCAAGACCATGTTTAGGGAAGTAATGGGGAATACCATTTGTGTTTGTCACGAACTTCCTTTCTGTTTTGAAGGAGTCATCGGCTATTATTTGAATATAGCTGCCTCGACTGTAAGTGACCCAGCAGCGACACAAAACAGGGACTTGCCTCCTCCGCTCTGGTCAATACCTCCGCATAAAACTGCACACATAGAGGAGCTCGCTGTCCAAACCGCTGTCCAACTGTCATAAAAAGTCGAAACTGCCCGGCAAGGGATTTAGGATAGTCCATTAATGCCGCTGACTTCTCAGCCGGTAAGAGCACAGAAGGAGGGGCGATGATACTTTTTGTCCAATGACGTTGGATACCCTCTCGAACAATGCAATGAGAAATGCGCTGAAACGAGTATCACTTTCATGCTCTTTAAGGCCAATACTTGTGAACCAATTCAAGACATTATGGTCAGGAGCCGGAATCCTAAATTGAAACATTGGAATCACACAGAAGAATGCAGGAAGAGAATATCACCTTCAGCTCCCTGACAGAGATTGAAGGGGACTTCTTGGAGAACTCGTCGACCATTCGCGATTTCCCCATGCCAGAGGACTGTACGATTGGGAAGAGGTGAGCATATGTATCAGCAATATCTTGTCTCATCATGTAGAATGTTGGCAGCGTCTCTTCTGTATTTGGAAGACCACAACTTGACTGCCGCTGGAAGGAGGTCGGAAAGGAATGACACAAGCAGGCGATGCTCTGCCCACCATCTTCAGATGATTGAGAATCAAGTATCGCTTCAGGGTCGGGAGGATCCGCAGGCTGGGCGGTTGGAAAAAGAATTTATGTAACGATCACAGTTTATCAGAGCCAGCAATGATGTCCAAAGCCTACGGTGCATACCCAAGCATCGTATCTCCTTGAACGATTGAGCCTCCCATGCTTCATCTGACCTATCCCCCAACTCCGGATGTTGTGCGATTAAATCATCCAGTGGCGGTAACCTTTTCGAGTCGAGTAGTCCATCTGATTTGGTTGAGAAGAAGAAAACAAAATTCATTTCTGGGGACAAGTTCGGCAAACTTGCACATGGTCTCCACGACAAGTGTGTCAAGTGTTATGTGGGTGGCTTCGTCCAGGACACTGGGATGAACCGCGAGAGTTGTGGGTGCACGTTTAGTGGAGGGCTCACTCACTGACAGCCCAATCTCCAAATTGGATCTCTTTGGAGCTGACTGATTTGGGAGCGGGAGTTGAATTTCGTGACTCACGTGCAGATGTTGCTGGGGAGCCGTCAAGTTTCCTGGAGAATTCCCGAAGGCAGGCTCGGTGACTTCCACTGACAAACCTCCGATGTGCACAGGTTCTTCTTCCATTTGTGTTTCTGGGGCCAAGGCATCTAATGGAACAGCTTGAGCATGCCTACCACTTTGCGAATTCGGTGTGTTTAGTAGAGTAGGAGGACGTGAGATGCACAGTCCCAAGCCGATCGAGGAATGCGAACTGTAAATGTAACAACAACTGGCTGTGTTGGAAACACTTTGGAAACCCCAGCATACTCCGAGCCCCTGAAGGGCGAAAGTCGGCACACAGTGCCCGAGGTCTGAGTCAGGGAAGGGCCGAAACTGACTTTTTGGCGCGAAATGATGTATCCCGTGAGGGCCTTTTACAGCCGTTTGCAGAAAATCTGCCATCTTGAATTTATCGTGTTGGGAATGCGAAACACCAGAGACACCCGGGACATATGTATGTGGAGGATGTAACTAAGCATAGAGGGCTCCAGATTGCCGTCACATAGCATGAATATGGGTGCTTTAGCACGTGTTGGGGAGCCAGTGCATTATTGTGCCACAAGGCACTAGGTGCGACCCTTTTCGGAAATAATTAGTGGACGCCATCTGAAAACTGGCGCTTAATTAACCTATCGATGCTGGCCTGCGGATGAGCGCTGCCTGAAGCGGCAGTACCCGCTACTCATTCCGGTTCCGTCTTACGGGCCCTTCATTTCACTCCCAAACAATGTTGTTACATACTTATCACAAGGCTCACCAGTGACTGGTAATACATTGTTGTAATTCAGGGGATTCTGTATAAGGCAATCCGCTACAAGCTCGCGATCAACCAGAGGTAAGCTTAGCAATTTACTTACATGTCGAGGCGTCATAGCCTTTTATCTTTAAAACAGTGTGCGGCTATCTGTCAATCCTTCCAGAGCACCATGGCCATTACATGGTTCATTTAGACACCGAGTTCTGTGCGAAAATCTTGGTGGAAACATACCTATCATGATCATTCATGTATTTCCGATGAGTTAAACCTGAAAGAACATTATGCACATGAGTTCAGTGTAGCTTCATGTGCGAAGCCTGGAGCGTCAGCTTCATGCCACCACCTGGATGATCAATGCACCCTGAGGGCTAATCATGGATCTGGGGCGTTCCCAAATATTAGGGGGCACGTTTTTCTGTAGTCTAACCACACGCAGACTCTTTGGCACCTCAGTCTGATACTGTAAACCCCATGCATGCATCGAAGTCATTCAAGTGCGAGTGCCCCTACTTTGTGAGGTCGACATGGCGAACACCGAGTGCTGGCATGGCAGGCCCATTATGTCATCATTGCCGCGGGTGTCCTGTTGAACCGACTCCATGTAATGATCCTAAAGGAGTGTGCTTTCGAGGAGCATCAAGAGGAAGTCACCGGGGGAAGCAAGTGAGTTGGAACAGTTCCGGTCAGTTTGATGATTCTGTCCTGAAACACTTGGAGTTCACATCTATGCTGGCTCATGTGGTGGGAAGGCTTCTTGACTGATGTCCTCTTACATCTGCTAGGGGCAACCCAGGTACCAAGTATCCAATCATGGGCCCCTGTTGACATGAGCAGGTTTCAGGGAACGCAACCAGGACATGGCCATCCGAGGCTATCTCAATGGGCAGGTCAAACATCGGCTAATGGATACTGTGGGCCAGCGAGTTCTGAAATAAAAAATAGCCTTGATGAGGGTGGAGGGAGTGGTGAGTTTCACAGGCTACTCTATTGGTGCTAATGATGGATGGACATTATGGATATCTTTCGGACGGGTGTGTGAACAGGGGATTGGCTGTTTGACACCTCCAAAATTCCCGATCACCCCAGGTTCTATTTCAGTCCCAAGCAGGAAAGGATCCCACGTGACATACAAGGAATTACGAGGGTGAAAACCCAGGAGGAGAAAGCAGGGTCCTGGCAAGAAGTGGAATAAGCAACGAGTTATCAATTTGCCTTTCGTGCATTGTTGAATTCTTCAGTTACATATGTAATCTACATATTCTTGTAGGTTAGTGGTAAAGTAGAACAAAAAAGGAAAGAAAAAGAAATTCCAAACACATGAGTATATTGCAACTTGATTTTGAAAAGAATGCACCATCTATGTTTCAAATCACTTTCAACTCATGTGAGGATTCGGGAATGACATGAACGCAGAGCTGCATCGTAGGAAAAGTGTTCTGGGGAAATGAAGTGTGTTGACTGCCTTAGGAGCAAGCAATGAGTCGGATATATATATTAGCAAACATGGAGGCACAGGGGTTGAAAACAAGTACATTCATTGTGAGTCTGTAAAAGCACTCGAAGATTCAAGGTAGCGCAGAATTTACAAATTTCCAAACCATTGATGATGTTTCAAGAAAGGGTACAGAGAATTGCTACCCACATGAATAATTCATGTCATCATTGAGTCGTGCAGGGAAACACAAGGCACTTAGCCTCAAACAAATTCCCCTATACAAGAGCACCAGCACCAGGAATGGCCGCTCCGCGAGGGATAAGGCAGTATCCCATACTCCAAGCTAGACTTCTAAGGCAACTCACAGCATCCTCGTTCCAACTCGCAGCATTTCCCAGAGTCTCACCACGAGTTTCATGAGGGGAGGCATCTGATTGTGAACGGAGCGCAGTAGATGGCCCTGCAAGCTCATAGTTAACAGTAATGTCTAGCATCAGAAAATCCCAATTTTCGCTGCAGGATACCCTCTCTTGCACGGGAATCACTTGCTGGAGGAGGGAAGCGGAGCTATGGGGAATAAACTCACTAGTGGAAGAGCTAGCTGCAGGATAGGGGAGTGAACCAAAATCCAAGACAGACGATTGGTCGATGTTCCTGATGTATTTGTATAACCCCAAGGTAGAAGGTGGGTAGAAGGCTGCAGGAGCATTAGTAAGTGGCACATTTCCGAGTTCGTTTGCCAGTGGAACTATGATGGAGGATCCCTCGATGGCTGAAATAGTCCCCACTTGGTTTACCCATCCATGAATTGTGGATGGCAATACCGCTGTCGGAGAAACGATAGCAGATGGTGGGGGAATTCTCATGTCAGCCACAGGCTCACCCGTTGTATCTCCAAGGCTCAATTGCAGATATGAAAGGAACTCTCGCATTCTGGGGAGCAGCGCTATTGAACAGAGAGAAATGGAGAAGGGATGATAACATTCAGAAAGAGGGACGTACCTATCTCAACACATGTGGGGTCGCCTGAAGTCAAGGCCCTGACCTCCTCCAGACACTCCTGAGCTCTGGTCGATTTCTACAAAGTTATTCTCAGTGCTTTGCCTATCATACGGACCTTCACTACAATGACGAACGCGTACTTTGACCACATTTGAAATCTTTATCAGGCAGGGGATGCATTCAACATGCATGCGGTGGCATGCGTCACAAGGCTGGCAATCTAAGGGCTGGACACATCCCTACAAAGTTGTGAAAATGATGTTGAGTAAGAAACTCGTTTGCACTATCAGATATGATGGAGGCTATAGGGCGTGTGTCATATATATATATATAACAAGACCGAGGCATGATGCATCCTGACTTGGTCTTATGACACATGGAGTTGGTGTTCCCCATGCCGCGACAGCAAGAACATTAGCCACGCAAGAATGTGCCTTTAGCGCCTTTGATGCCGAACGTTCTCAATCGAGTAATGCCATGGCTACAGAGCGAGCAAACACTGAGACAGAATGAGGAAGGATCCTTGTCTGGGTAAAGATGAAATAGTATGTACTGATAAACATACTTTTTAGAAGCAAAGCAAAGCAGGCATGCAATTCGAAAGTTTCGGCTTCTGGGCGAAGTGTTGAGAATACAATGTTTGCTTGGAGTTGGACGACAATATTGAGATGTGTACAATTGGATTCGACTCGAGGCAGTCTCGTGCAACATTGAGGCCAGAAAAAATTACCAACGACCCGGTTTGGTTCTCTTAGCCCTTTCATTGAAAATATGAATCAGTGAAACGTTAAGGATATACATGGGTGAATATGCAAACAAACATTTAACAAGAAACTCGCTTCAGGAGCGAAGTGGGGGATGCTTGAAGCTTCCACATGAAAAAGCAATTTAATAGTAAATAAAATACACACTTAGGGGTTTTTTTTTTCGGTGAGGTCCTAGGGGAGGCAGCCAACAGTTGCCAGGCAGTCTTGTATGACAACCACACAACTCAGTACTCGAGGAAAGGGCATGGCCCCACACATTCGACATTTCGCCCAAGCGAGCGATTGGTTATTAAGTAGCACAACGGGCGACTCGGAGCGATAGAGTAGTGTGGCTGGCGACAACCCTGACAAACGTCGAAGCCTCTGGAATATTGAGCGACCCAGTTTAAGGACAAGATTGAGTGATCGCTGGTGGAGAAGGCGCAAGGAACTGAGGTGAAAGCACATCGGTAGGTGCGAAGATGGCACAGAGGCCAAACACGCATGGCACAAGTCCAAACAGGACGTGAACAAAAGAAAAGAACACAACGTACCGAATCAGCATTTGAAAGGCGATAAGTAGGTATGCTGCAAGCGAGGTTAAAGAGAGTTTGCGGTGTGCGGCAGACATGATGGAAACCAGAATGCACCTCCATTTAATCCCAAGTCCTCGCGAAAAACGAAAAAAAAAAACCCAAATTCTGAATGAGGCACGTGTAGCATGGGGCAAGGCATGGACGCCCGGCATGGCTGCAACATTATTTAATAACTGGTGGGTGCCGCCTGACGTGGCAGAACCCGCTACTCAACCACATCGGTAATTCATTCGGTTCAGTATGGAGTTTACATTGAAGACAGAGTCCCACGGTGTCTAAGTAGTCCCACAATAAATCAATCACTCCCCCCGTCGATGTTTAAGGAAAAACTACCTCATACACACAACCAGACATCAGATGCACATTTTAAAGGATCAAGGACAGCGAAATCCTCACCAAAGAACCACTGTCATCCCTGTCTCCCCTCCCCCATCCTGTTCGGGTTGGAGGTGTATGGAAGTCGCAATCTGTCATGCCATTCCCTTCAGTCAAATCTGTTTTGTTGTATCGAATATGCACCAGTGTGATGTGGCAATAAGAGAGCCCACGATTTTGAGTCTCAATCATGTTGCAGAGAGTGCATGCGATGTGAGAGGTGCAGAATGTGGAATGGTACTCAGGTTCAAGATATATAAAGGCCCCATTACTTTGGAAACCCAGGTGCAAGATATATTAAGTGCCCAATCGATTAAAAACCCAAGTTCGCGATATATCAATCCTCCCTTACTTTGAAATCGTAGCGGTCATCAGTAGAGAGCATATCAGAGAGATTGAATTTTCCCATTACAGGTTAATACGCAAGACAAACAATCCAGTAACTTTTTTTGGGGCAACCTGTCAGGGCACAAGCCCTGGGCCCCCATTACATGTAGTCCCGTTGTAGATTAGTGTCACGTGACAGGCGACGGGTTGAGACCTATTGCTTATCACCCCATAATACCCACACCTTTGTGACACTTACGGCCTGGTGACCTGAGCGAGCCCCACAGACCTCACACTTTTTTAAGTGCATGAGGTGTGATTAAAACTAATCTACACATCCTTTTTACATCTGTTCCAGGGACAGCGCCTGACATGGCACCGTCATACCCCCAAACGGGGAAGCTTGCATCTGCAGCGAGAACAAAGGGTGGCTTTGTTAAAAAGCCACAATCTCCCAATTTGGGAGATAACCTAAACACTGTGTCATCGGATGATGACGAAGACCTGCCACATATTGGTAGGACCTCAGGGACAAACCCTGAGGATCCCAAAAACTTACATGGGGTAAATGCGGGGAACAATACCCTTAGAACCCCATGTGCCAACATGATCTCTCCTAGAAAGAGAGAGTTCTCACCACTGGGTGAGGAGGCAAACATGCGCACACGTAAGCGCGCGGCTGCCACACTAACAGCCTTAAGGGCTGGGTCAGACACGCCAAAAGAAGTCCCACTATCCTCAGGGAACCTCTCACTTGGTGCAAGACACTGACAAAAACAGCAGTAACTCCTGCTGGCGCAGGGGGCCGTTTGTGGCCCCAAGCAATGTGGAAAAATTGTCCACATCGTCTCAAGTCACCTGCATGACATCCAGCTTGCAAGATTGCAGCAAGCCGGTTCACTCCCAAGTCTATTTGACTGGGAGTTACACAAAACCATCAAACGATCACTCCCACTGGCACAGGGAGCCGTTTTTGATCCCAAAAAATGTGGAAAAATCTTTCACATGTCCAGCATCGTCTCGCATTAAACGCGAGACGTCCAGATTGCAATATAGCAGCAATCTGGTTCACTCCCCAGTTGATGCGACTGGAAGTTGTCATAAACAACCAAATGACCATTCCTGCTGGTGCAGGGAGCCGTTTGGAGTTCCAAAAAATGTGGAAAAATCGTCCACATCTACGGAATCGTCTCGCATCAGCCACGAGACGTCCAGCTTGCGATATAGCAGCAAGCCGGTTCACTCCCCAGTCTATGCGATGGGTAGTTGTGCAAATCGATCAAACGACAACTCCTGCCAGCACAGGGAGCCATTTGTGATCGCAAAAAATGTGGAAAAAACTTCCACATTGTCTACATCGTCTCACATTAACTGTGAGACGTCCAGCCCGCAAAATCGCAGCATGCTGGTTCACTCCCCAGTCTATGTGACTGGGAATCGTGCAAAACAATTGAACAACAACTCCTGCTTGCACAGGGAGCCATCTTTGATTGCAAAAAATGTGGAAAAAACCTCCACATCGTCGTTACCGTCTTGCAACTATAGTGAGACATCCAGCTCGCCGCCTAGGCATGAGCCGGTTCAAACCCCAGTCTATAAGACTGGGAATCATCAAAAACCCTCATGGGACGACCCCCGCTTGTGCAGGGAGCCAGTCCTGAGTGGAGGAAATGTGGAAAAAACTTCCACACCACCAACACCATCTCACAACCACTGTGAGACACTCAGCGCTCTGTCTGAGAACGAGTGTACACACTCCAACATGGATATAAAGGCCATGTCATCCAGATCGACACAGACTCACAGGTTGAGCTCACTTCTGGACTGTCCTCAGATGGCCTCGGACCCAGCATGGACACAGCAAAGGGACCAGGTGCAGGAGGATGGGGAAGCTCCCCGAAGTGGACTTTTTCCAGGTCCCATCCGAATGGAGGACAGGAAGTGATGAAGAACTCCTTCTCAGGCTAAAGGCCCGAGAAATAATAGGAGAAAAGGTCAAGGGCAGATGCTCAGAGAGCACAGAGGCTCAGGGGAAGCCACTGCTGCCAAGGCCGAACCCAAAACTTTTGCCAAAAAAAGCGAAGTCACCAACTTCGGATGAGGTCACCGAAGTCTGTAGGAGTGCAACGTGGCAGAAGAAGGAGCCTAGTAAGGAGAACCCACAAATGAGTGGGCAACCATCAACACCAGGCCCCATCTTAGGCGATAAATGGCCCTCCTCGGTCACTTCACCCAGGCAAAGGATAAGTGGAAGTAACCTTCTGCAAAACCCCTCCAGTAATGCTGGAGAGAACCAAACAAACCCTCGTGAAAACTTCACAAGGAAAACTTCCAGCAAAACATTGCTGGAGGATAATGGGCACCTCGAAAGATGGTACCACAAGGCCACACGGATGGCCAAACTTCTAACTTTCACCCCACACATAGACAGGGTGAAGTGGGACTGGTTAAATAATGGTCCTACTCGACTCCCTGACACGAAGTGGTCAGGCGAAAATGATACAGAAATTTTCTGGCAGTGGTACACCACACTGCTAGGATTCCTCACATCACGAGGATATAGAGGTGCACACTACGATGAAATCCATCTGGATTGTCTCATTGGTGGATTGGCAGAGCCTGCACTCTCACACGGACTAAAACTCCGTGAAGAAGCCCTCCTTAGAGATAAAGGGGGGAAATTTCTTGAAGTTCTCGATACTCTAATGAGGACATATATCAAGGAGCCCGCCACATTGAAGGTGATGGAAAAATACTGCAATGTAAAGTACAATGCAGGAAGAGGACCCAGACAGTCCTACCCAGAACCATCGCTTAATGCTAGGTTTCTGGAAAACATCCTCCCTGAATGCAAGGAGGAAATAATCAAAATGGGATTCTCCTCTTTCGAGGAGATGTTCAGAACAACATCTCGCATGGACGAGATGAAAAACAGGCTGAGGATAGCTCCAGCCTACAGGCCAGAATGCTATGCCAGACCTGAAACCACCGCGACCACAAATCGCGAAAAGCCCAACCAGACGGGAAAGGAGAAACACGCAGAGGCAAGAGCCAATGTGCAAGATCCTAAACCCAAATGGAAAGGCGAATCCTCCCTGAAGCAGTCAGGGAACACCGACCAAAGGCCGGTACAAGTACGCAATAATTGTGGAATACCAGAGCAGACAAAGAGCCACCCTGAGCACCAGTTAGTAGGAGACAGAAACCCAAGGCACAGGATCGCCAGGGAAGTCGACTACAAAACAGAAGGTGAAGTTGGAGACGACTCCGATGAAGAAGAACTGGAGAATATCTCTGGTGATTTCGAAGTGGAGGACACCTCCAATGACTTCGAACCAGAGGACCCAAACAAGGGACCTCACTACTCGCCCAGAAGAAAGGGCGAGGACATCAGTGTTGGGACCATAATAATGGCCCCAAGATCCGACATCATTGAAAACAATGACGAAAAAAATACACTAAAACTGGCGATAAGCCAGACCAAAAAGAGAACTACCAACTCTTTGGTGACGACACCAAAGAGGGATCCCCCTGAGGAAAGTCCCTCAGAAGACAACACCCCCGAGAAAAAAACCTCGGAGGGAGACCCACTGAAGGAGGACCCTTCAGAAGAAACCACCCCGGAGTCTCCAGAAGAAGACAAGCTCTGGGTGGAGTTTATACTCGGCTGGCTAGCGGCCACAATCCACCCCCTCCCCAGTAGAAATACTGGGCTGCATCATGCACGCATGGCTGACAAGGCCAATCAGCCTTCCTCATACCTGAAGGAGGACCAAGAATTGGCAGATAAGATCAAGTAGAGATCCTAACTCCCACTTGTGCAGACAACCCAGTCTGCACAATCTTGCAGCCAACTATTGGCAGCCTTCCTCTCATACCGAGAGGTTTTTGAAGGTCTACCCGACCATCGACCTATAGTAATATGCTATAGTTTAACTCCTCAGACTGAGGAGACTCCATTGTGTCTGGAAGTGCTCCAGGCCCTCTTTTTTTTTTGCCTTGTTTTTTTTTTCTTTCTTCTCTGGCTCTTTCCTTGGGAAGGCCATAAACACGGTGAATGAGAAAGTCACCGATGCTTTGGTAGAAACACCAAAGAAAGAAACAACCCAGTCCTAGCTCAGAAGAACTGGAACTCCCAGATAAATACCATCTGGAAGGCAATTGCTCGAGGAACCAAACTCCTTGAACTCGCAAACAGGGATAAAGCTGAATAACTCGGCCCAACCTATGTGATACTCATTTTAAATCCATTTTAATTGTAAATTTGCTCTGTTTTGAGCAATACAACTGTTGTACTAATTTCCAAAGTCCCAATGCCCCTACAGCATTGGTTTCTCAGACTTGGGTTCTCTATTCCATCTTCTTCATGTCACAAGTGTGTGACATTGAATTGCATCGCAGAGCGTGACATTTAGATGTGTCACAGTGCGTGACAGAAATTCCTGTCATGCCTTGTTACATGCTCCCGACTGAGTAACTTCGGGTAAAGCCAAGCAACTCAGCTTAAGAACATGGTGTTGAATCAAAAGGGCAACTGTGTGGTCTCAGGTTTAACCCCACTTATCAATGGTGGGGAAAAACTCAGATAAACATCTGAGGGATAACAATAGGGGAGAAAACATCCCTAATACAATTCCTTGATAGGGGAATTCAGTTTGCTTCCGGTGCCAGCCTGAGACCTCCAGCTGACCACAAATGCAAACAGATCAAACTGGCATTAGAAGACCAGTTGTAAGGAGTCATCATAGGCATCATGCCTATGAACCCGAGATACTCTCAAGACCAAATAACCTAGAGGAAGCTTTAGGGGGGAGCGACAACCTAGAGGAAACTCTAGGGGGGAGTACCCAAACCCAGGAAGTAACCACATCCCAACAGACTTGGGATATGATTCCGTCCAAGGAATTGTCCACAGGCAGAAACAACAACGTCCACCTGACCCCATTAAAACAACCATGAATGCATGAGAACTAGCATTCATGTTTCTTTGTGAAGTCGTATGACTTCACAGATCACCACACTCGATCGCATCAGATCGAGATTCAAAATTCACGTCAAAATTTGGCATGAACTACACCGAATACTCGGTGTGCAGTTGAAATTCACAACTGCATTCCATCCGCAAGGCGACGGCCAAACGGAAAAAAAGTAGTACAGATACTACACACGATGGTCAGACCAGATCAACGTGACTGGGCAGCGAAGCTGTCGATGGCAGAATTCGCAATCAATGCAAGCTCGAACACATTGACAGGATTTGCCCCGTTCGAATTAATCTATGGCCACATGCCAAAGATGTGCCTAACAGCACCACCCTCAGACTACCCAGGAGTGAATGACTTCGCCCAAAAGGTGAAGGAAAACCTCATGGCAGCACACAATGCGATAATACACGATCGTGCTGCTCAAACAATCCAGGCAAATAAGAAAAGATGCCCAGACCTGCCTTTGAGAAAAGGCAAGCTTGCATACTTATCCACGGATAAGTTGAAGATGTCAAACTACATCCTCAAGTTGCCACCACAACTTGAATGGAAGCTAGGGGACACCACATGGGAACCCGAGTACCTCACATTACAAAATGTGAGGGAACCGGAAAATCTCCTGATCTAAGAAGATAGGGAACTCTCGGCATCACTACGCCCCCAAAAACGGAGGCGGAAAAAGTGAAGCTGAAGGGCGATCACCCACAGCCAAGAGCATGGGAAGATTCTGGGTGAGCAACTCGCCTGGACAGCCACACCATGGGCTAGACATCACATGGGCTAGGCAAGTAACTCGCCTAGACCACGTGAACCCCAGGCTCACATGTAAAACCATATGCAGTACAAACTGCACCGATGGCACAACAAGCACCATTCCAGGGGCAGAAATTGCTGCTGCAGCCCCAGGCATACTCCCCAGGGATTTTCCCTGGCCAAATCACTCCCTGGATCGGCCAATTTGGCCCAGATCTGACAACCCAGCCAAATATAGGCTGGGAATCAGCTATTGCATCAGCAGTAGCTGCCCAGACAGGTCAACTTCGTCAAGAGTTGAAAGAGATAAAGTCCCTCATAGGAGGGAGATGAGGGAGCGACAGCGGCTCCTTGTCCAGGCCGTCCAAACAGGCACGGTCTGACAACTCAAGGGTGTCAGATGATGCCTGCGATAATTGCACCCATTGGAGGCATGAATACAATAGAGCATGCAGAGATGCTTCGGCATCTTTGCCTCTCTGAAAGACACAGAGAGAGAAGTCGACCTCCAGAAGAGGGAGATCGAGTTGTTAAAACGCGAGCTTGAAGAGGCACGTGCACTGGCAGACATCGCTGCCAAACCCATTATGATGGGGGCCTCCCAGGTCAGGGGGAGGGGATACGGTTCCGGGCCTCATGAGGCGCAACCCCATATGGGGACTAGCGCACCAAGGGGCAGGGCACCGACTATCCCGCCACCCCGTGGGCAGGCAACCCTGTCTGGGTTGCATAAGGGCCCGCCCTCAGGAGGGCAAACCCATGTCGAGGGGAGATGGGAAGACGGTAGGCAGCCAATGACAGACCCCCAAAAGGGGACCACTACCAGAGGCAGCGGGCCGCCAAGTACCATGACACCCTATGGGCAAGCTACCCTACAGGGAAGTGTCCACATGCTTTTCGAGATGGCCAAAGCCAACAAATTCTTGGCCCAACCCAAGCTGAGAGCAAGCTATCACCCCCGGTGATAGTGGACAACACAAGCCAACTCCAAAAGGAGTTGGATGAGACAGAATCCCTCATGAAAGGGAAACGAGAGAGCGAGACAAGCTCCTCACTCAGGCCATCCAAATAGAGACAACCTGATTACTCAGAGGTGCCGAGAAATGCCTATGAGAACCATGCCACCCAGAGGCAGGAGTACAAGATTCACATAGAAGTGTGAAGGACTACCTCTCTCCAAAATGAAGAGAAACCGATTTCCAGAAATTGAGGAACTTGAATGTGAGCCTGAGCTCACTTGCACATGGGCAGAATCCCACTGCCAAGTCCACCATGATGGGGCCTCCCAGGTTAGGGGGAGGAGATGTGATATTGGGTCTCAGAAAGTGTAACCCAGACGGGGACTAACACGACTGGGATGGGATACCACAATTCTCGCTACCCTGTGGGTAGGTGACCCTGTCCGGACTGCAGAGTGGTGCTCCAACAAGAGCACAGACCCAGGTTGAGGGGAGGAAGGAAGGCAGTAGGCAGCCAATAGCAAACCCCAGGCTGGGACCACTGCTAGAGGCGGCGGGCTGTCAAGTACTTCGACACCCTATGGGCAAGTAACCTTGGTGGGAGGCATCCAATGCAACAGGGAACCGTTCAACCGAGATAAGATAGATCTCGGTCCAAAAATCCTCACGAACACTGGGGAACACAGCATGGGAGCTGTGGCAAGAGGCAACAGCCTCCAAACAGCACCGGAACAAAGTTCCGGGGACTCATGCTGGCCATGAAATCAAACAATCATTTGCTCCCAAACCAGGAGCAACTAGTACTCTGTCAAGCTCCACACTTGGCAAGGTGGCTCTAACCATGGAAAACCATCCAGCTAAACAGCCAGATGAACAAACGAAAATCCAGAGCACAAATTTCTCTGGTAAAGTGGAAACCACTCCACTCTTGCGAAAATGCAAGAACTCGCACACAAAACAGTATGCGAAGCACTGTAAACAATATTTTACAGACCTAAATTATCAATTTGAGGAGGAAACACAGGCCGAAGATGCAAAACATCTTTGGAGAATTTCCCATTGGGAAACCCGATATTTTAAGGACTTCATATATACTGCCCACTTTAAAGATGTTCACTCCTTTTCCTTTTTTTCTTGATGTACAATGTTGCCCACTTTAAAGTGGCAAACACATTCCTTATTCATTATTCCTTTTAAGCTTAAACTTTCCTTTTCCTTTTATCTTGTATGCGTTGCAACTGCAATGCAAGGGGGGAGAGTGTCAGGGCACAAGCCCTGGGCCCCCATTACATGTAGTCCCATTGTAGATTAGTGTCATGTGACAGGTGACGGGTTGGAACCTATCGCTTATCACCCCATAATACCCACACCTTTGTGACACTTATGGCCTGGTGGCCTGGGTGAGCCCCACAGACCTCACATTCCCCTTCCTCCATATATAAATACTTGTAGATTAGAACCCATTGTACTCTAGTTCTAATCTCGACTAAAAGTTACCCCAAGTCCCTCTATGAGTGAATCCCGACCTCTTCCTACAAGATACCTCAGAAACATGAAATATAAGGACTAACTGAGACGTAATGGAGGCACAGCGCTCCCTCCGAGTCACTGAGGCCGTGTCCTTCTTAGAGCCTCTTGTACCACCCAGCAGACCTGGGATTCCTGGAGAAGCTTCAGTCCACTACCGGAGCTCTCGGATCTCCTCTAGTTGAGCCCTGCCTGCATTCAGACTCATGCACTTTCCCCATCGTTCAGGGTTTTTGACATAGCAGTGAGACCAGGTCTCATCAGCTCACTCTGGGAATAAAAAATCTGATGACAGCTGTTCCCTCCCTCCCTCCCTTCCCTTTGGGTGCAGGTGCAAGGGAGGGAGCCTGGAGGGAGGGCAAGCGCAGTAGGATAGGGCAACATCCACCCTTGGTCATAGGGTGAAAATTTTTTCAACCCTACCGACCCTGGCTTGACCTATAACATCATCTCTGTCAGGTAGGATGTCTGGCACTCACAGCAGGGGGACTGCCACACAGGCAGAAAGGGAGTCAGCACTTTCATCGTTTGTGAAAGTGCATACAGATTTGGGGCCCAACGAAATTGAAATTATTCTCATGTTGCAACTGGAAAACTTTGACATTAACAACTTCCACTCTATGCTCATAACGCATTTTAACCGCACTCACACAGAAACCAGTTTGCTTGCCAGTCTGGCAGCTGCAGGGTGGAGCAAGTAATGGGGAATCAAAGATACTTCCATGTTTTTTCCTTCTAAAGTCGGCGATTTGTGCTGTGAAAATGTCCAAAAGGAAAACACCTGTATTTATCGCAAAAATTCAGCATCTATGCATTTTTCCAAATATAGAAAAAACTATTTACCTCTATTTGTTTGTCAATTCAGCCCTGGTTGAACTCCCAGTACTTTGCTGAGCTTGCTCCCAGTGTGAGCAAGTTTCTATAAAGCCCTAGCCGATGTTGACACAACCCACAGGTTCGCTTGTCGAGCCTGTGGCTCTATCAAAGAATCAGAAGAAAGAATTGGTGTGGACATTGTTCAACAAACGAATTCTCGAGCTTAGGAAGAGTTTTGACACCCAAGTCAATGCCATCGCCCAGGAATTTGCTGACCACAGTTCATGCTATTTGGTGAACCAGATAAGAAGTCAACTCATGTTCAAGTTGGCATCACCAAAAAAAATGCAAAAGCCAATGCTCTCCAATGCATGGGCACATGCAAAGGCACAAGCTGTCAGGGCACGCCCTGACATGCCCTGCCCGACCCCCGCTCCGCTTCCCTGCTCCGCACCGCTTCTCCCTCTTCCTTTCTCCTTTCCTCCTTTCTTCCTTTCTCTCTCTTACATGGACCACCTTTCCCACTGCTCAATGTATCACCGGCGCACATGCCCATTTCCCCTCCTGTATCTTACCACCCCTATATCGCTGCCACTGCTGCCGCACTCGCCCCGCACCCACAGCGGGCCCTCTTGGGATCTCCTGCAGAGGCACCCAGAGAGCCATGGCTGTGTGCAAGGGTGACGTGGTGCACCCCACATGATCGATCCTGCATGTATATAATAACAGCTGGAGTGGGAACCAAAGAAGTAGCCTTCTTCTCACATTCCCACTTCAGACTAAGTGGTCGGGGATGCTCACCCTGCGACAGGATCGCCGCTATGCACAGCCGCTATTCGTCCCACTGAGTCCCGGATGCCAGGACCTCACCGCTTTCAGAGCTGTCCCTGACACAAGCACATCATAGGCAGGGTATGTGATTTTAGTATTTGATGAAAGTCATACAGAGATGAACTAACCTGTTGCACACATCAGGAAAAGTGCTCCCAAACCTCCCATACTCCAAAGATTACCTCAAAGTTCTTGATGATATCAAGAATCCCATGACACCGATGGATGAGCACTATGCATGAGTGATCTTGGAAGGTGTCACCATCAAAAGGGAGAACCGAACATTGAAAGAAAATATCATCTCACCTGAACTATCTGTGCATCGCCTTGCACTGCATGCCTGGGACCAGCTCTTCCAGATCATAAGTTTCAAACATGACATGTTAACGAGTGGAGAATGACAGAATGCAGGCAGAGACCGCAACCGAGTCATGTGGCATCCAAGTCATGGCATGATGACGAAAGGGTCTGACGACGGTCTATTCACTCCAGCTGTGTGGGCATCGGAGAAGGCAAAGGAGTACTGGTTGGGCATAGCGGCCCAGGACCTGTGGAAACATGCTCGGTTTATGGAAGCATATTGTGTTGGAGCGCTGGACTAGAATTGGGCCATGTTGCATCACTGATGTGGTGATCAAAGATGTCGCAAAGGTTCATAAGGCACAATCAGGCATGTTGTGTAAGCAGCTGGCAGAGTAGACGAAAGCTGAACTATGTGAAATGCGATCAAATAATCCAATCAAACGCTGATACAAGGGAGGGTAACTGGCAATACTCAGCTGTCAATGGACTGGGTGCCCTGTAAGTACCTAAAACTCACAATCCGGCATGGTGTCAAGATCGACATGACGAACTACCCGGGGGGCAAGATAGTTGAGCCCAAGAGGGCCGTTGTTGAACATCTCCGAGAGGTTGTTGATAGGTGGAAGAGTGGGAAGATCAAGTGGGTCACGTTGACAGCAGAGTGTCAGGGACAGCTCCGAAAGCGGTGAAGTCCCAGCACGAGGGACAGGATGGGACAGATGTTGGCTGTGCATAGTGGCGATCCCATCATGGGGGAGTGTCCCTGACCACTTAGCCTGAAGTGGGAAGTTGTATTATCATTAAAAGAAAGGAACTACAGTACTTACCTGAAGTGGGAAGTTGAGAAGAAGGCTGCTTCTTCTGTTCCCACCCCAGGTGCTATTATATACATGCGGTCAGGGTCACATGGGGGGAGCCACATCATCTCCGCACACAGCCAGACCTCTCTGGGTGTCTCTGCAGGGATCCCGAAGGTGTGCCGCTCTGTAGGTGGGGATGCACGCAGCAGGTGCAGTGATTGGGGGTGTGGTATTAGGTGTGTGATGATACATAGAGAAAAAGGAAATCGACCATGGAATAGAAATAGAGACAAAGAAGAAAAAGGGAGAGGAGGAACGAGGCGTGGTAGCGGGGGGAGCGGAGTAGGGCGGTGCGGCGCTGGGTGCGGCACTGGGTCAGGTGGGGTGTGCCCTGACACAGAGGAGATTGAACAGCAGAAGGAGGAGCTCGCTAATATAGAACTGAAAATAGTCCAAGCCGGGAGCGGAAATAGCAGCGACTCACAGATCATGTATGTTGACCATAGGCCATTCCGAGGCCCTGCCACTGACCCATGATGCTCCCTTAAGCCCGGCTACCAGTGGCCAGAGGCGGAAATGGTACAGGCACAGACAGCGATGCACCATCAATGCAACCAAGGTTTGTGGCATCTGAAACGTTGGTGGGATAGTAACTTAGGGAGTCTCAGTGACTCAAATGGCAATAACGCCACACCAATGGGTAACACCACTTGCACAGATGCCAGGCCAGCGATGACTGCAGAACCCAGTTCTATTAAGAAAACTAGTTCGTAAGCAACAGTTTTTCCAGGAAGTTTACAAGCCAATTAACGGCTCTGGCAGGAAGAGGAAGTGTGGGATGCCAGCAAATCCCAAGCCCCAGAAACCTTGCCAACGTTAGGTCTTGCCTGGCAATGGGGAAGGTGAGGTGATGCACTGAAATCAAACTAGTGAGGGTACACATCTTGCTTGGAGTTCTGGAGTAGCCCCACAACATTAATATGATAAGCAACAATGTTCACGTTCACCCATATAAGGCAACTAGTAGCCTATCAGACAAATTTTCGCTCATTGTTCGATTACATATACCTTTTACATAAAACATCAAAAGAATCTAAGAGACAACATCAAGGCTCTAAGGGAAATTAGGCACCATCAGTCATGATGCCGAAGTGACAGAGGTACAAAGAAACATGTGTAGGATAGTTAATTTGTGAGAGAATGAAGTGTTAGATAAAGAAATATTGTCAAAGTCGTCGATGACGTTGATGACGTTGATGACGTTGATGACAATGTCGATGATGACAATGATGATGGATCCGGAGATGTTGTCAGCAAGTTGCTGGAGTGACATGTGACAGTGAACTCCAAAGGAGTTGTGGCATAGAGGGGTTTTCCGGTATTTCAGGTCATGGTACCCCGGAGCTTCTCAGGCCCTTCGGGCCTGATAGCCATATCAGTACTATTAGTACTGAGAGTTGCACCAGTGCGTGGGTGCGTGCACTGAAAGAGCGTCTATATATCTAAGAAGGTACATTAGGAGGGGTGCCTATAGGTGCATATTATATTGATCCCGTGATGAGTAATAGGTGCCCAACCGCTGGTAGGTCCGGAACATTCCGGTATTTTTTCTTTTCCCTCATAGTTGGTCACTCCTCAATTCTCTACCTAGTCCGACTCTCTTCTCTAGATTCCATACCCAGCAGTTATTCTGTTACCAGCTTCCCTGGCAAAATGCCATGGATCATTGCTTGTTCACCAAAAGGTCAGCATCAACATCCTTCAAGTTGAGAGCATGCACATCAGTCCTTATCCTCATCCCTGTTCTAGCACTCCAACATCTTCCCAAACCATATGGGTATGTCCTCATCTGGCTGTCTTGTCTTTCATTCCACTTACATCATTACGCACCATGACAGACACCGTTCATGTACTGTACCCACACGACCAACTACCGGTGCATCCCAAGCGTGACACAAAATTTCTGCCAGGTAATGAACCGGGAGCTCATTTTGATGCGTGACAACCCGACCAGCAGGCGTGTGACCTTGACCATGGGAGCATGATCCAGAAGGAAACCAACATGCTGATGGTCACATTTGGTAGCCAGAATAAATGTGATTAATTTGAAAATGAGTTTCCCTTTAAAATTTCTTTGCACCTAAGTATGGATGGTTTTGCTCTTGCGCGACATATCTGCTCTCATACAGATGAGCCCATCCTGTACAGCGGTATCCCAAATACACTTATCGGGTCCTACTTTCCCAGACACACCCTGTCCATCACTGGGTTTCTCCAGTTCAAACTCCCATCATTCCAAACAAATCTACAAATTACATCTGCATCTCTCAGTAATCACCCACCCTCTGTCACAGCATTAGCTGAAAGTGACCTCTGCAACATGCCCTGCCCATCCTGCCCTATCATAAAGAAAATCATTTCTGAATATGATCCCAATGACGATAACCCACCTTGTTCAGTAAAAATCGGCATCCACTATGTCCCTGTCAGCATTGTCCGAATTTGGGAAGTCCTATTTCAGATTCACAATGTCCAGAGGATGTGGAGAGAGTCAGAGGCGCAAGTTGAGAAACTGGCAAGCCGTTTCCCTACTCACCGCATTGCCATCAAGGTGGCCATAAATCGACTCCTGTCATGCGAATGGAATACCGAAGTCCTTGGATTCTCAAAATCAATTTTGGGTTCAATTGGGGGACTGATACGTCATCTCACCTTATCCTGTCTCGTAACCACCGATATCTCATACCACATAGAACTTCTGGAAAGGGATTTGGAGGCCCACGGAATACATGCTAGGCTCTTCAGCCCCATTGATATCCAGTACCTGACCGGATGTGCCATGCAACTGGATGGGAACGGCCACAAAAGATACACAAATGATTGTACCTGCAAAGTTCTCCGCAGATTTGGCTCTGAGCTCTCATCTGGAACTATGTCTCAGTTTGGTGGGATCACTCACATCAACAACAATCATTGGGTTGCCTTTGTGATCTCCGCCACAGAATCAACCATTTACCTCGCAGACTCCTTACACCAGCCAACAGGAGTTGACATCGCAGCCAAGGAGGCAGTCAATGCTCTTCAATGGTGGCTCAACATGTCTTATCTGGAATCAAATCAATCAGTTCTTCCATTTCACGTTGCGCCGCTGCCGATTGCTTATCAAAATGATGCCACTTCATGTGGTTTCTTCGCTCTCAATGCGTTGATGCACTGTTTTATTCCAATGAAATACCCACTTTGCAAAGACATCGCAATGCTGCGTGTCAAATTCATCACATCAATCCTTGACCACCATAGTGCACAGGTGAGTGACCACACATAGCTAAGCAGATAAAACAAGCTCACCGACATGTTATTAGGCAACGCCTATCCCAGAAGCAACTGCCCTGATGGTGATGGCCACCTCAGAGGTAGCGACCTCAGCAGAAATAACTGGACCATCAGACCCAGTGATAGCCGAGCCAGTGCCAATGGCATTCTCATCATTGGTGGCTACCCCTGCAGTAATGACCCCAGTAGCAGAAACTGAGCAGCCAATGACCTCAGACCATACAACGATCCAAGTGACAGCAACGGAAACTCCGACAGGACTCCTAACAGTAGCAGAACCGACTTACCCAGTAAATCAAGGAGCTAGCAGAGCTGTGGTGGAGTCCTCAGTTAGTTCAGATGTCAGAAAATCGAAGGGAAAAAAACAGAAGTTGGACTTGGCCATGCCGAAGGGGGTTCAGGAACATGGGTTGCTGCGGTTCTTCAGCCGAGTAAGTTGGGAGGAATATGAGAAGCAAAAATCAATCGAACTCGAAAGAATCACTGAAAGATGTGAGGAAGCGAAATTGGCATGGCAACATGCAGAAAGACAGAAGTTGGAGAGGAGTCGAGCATTAGCACAGGAAAGACAATGGTGTTAGAACGGGCGGATTCGGACGACTCCGGAGTGGAATCGGAGACTTAGCGTGGAGGGACCTTGGCCTCAGCGACTCAAGCGGAGCGCTGTGCCATTGCTGTTTGTCCATTTGGTCCTTAATTTCACAGTAGGTGAGCAGGAAGTCTCTAGGGGGCATTTCAGGTCGATTTCGGACTAAAACCAAAACGAGTATGTACAAGCGCCGATATATATAATGGAAGGGGCAAAAGCACAAGGAGAACAAAGGGTAACCGAATCGGAACGAAGACGTCCGAACGGGAACAAAGGGTAGAAGGAGCGGAGCAGTACCGAAGGTCATAAGGTAGGACCTGTGATATGTCCGAAAGGAGGTAGGGAGGGCGAGGCCCAGAGGGGCAGGAGGATGAGGGGAAGTGGGGATGATGACTAACTGGCTAGAATAGGAAGAAGCAGTAGTCCAAATAGGGATGAGGGGAAAACGCGAGAAATACATTACAAGCGGCGAGAGTGCCGAAGGCGATCCGCAAAGCTCGGGGGTTGCGGAGCTTACGGAGGTTACGGAGGCGGGGTTGAAAGTCCGAGGGATATTGGCAATGGTGTTTACGTAGTATGAGGTCACCAATGCAATGGACTAAGACCGAGGTGGAGTCAAAGTCCGAGGTAGGGACTATGATGGAGGCTCGGAGCAAGGTACGAGCAGTGTCCGAGTGCGAAGTACGGGACAGCGGTGGAAGGTCGTAACTTGGCGGAAGGGTGGCGGAGGAGTAACGGAGGGAGGAGAGAGGGGACAGGTAAGGGGAGAAGGAGTGGCGGAAAGGAGAGTAGTCAGGTCCGAAGGTGAGTATCGGAGCGGACGGGGGAAGCGTAGGAGGATAACGGGAGGGTGGAGGTGTTGTGAAGGGGGAGCAGAGTAGTAGGAGGGTGGCGAGAGGGGCGGTGTTCGGTCCAAGATGAGTATCGGAGCGGACGGAGATAGGGTCGGGGAGGTAAGGAGGAGGTGTGTTGCCAGGACCGAAGGTGAGTATCGGAACGGCAGCGGTAGGTTATGACTCCGGAGGTGAAGAGGGTGGAGGTCCGGAAGTCGGGTCGGGGTCGGGTATGCACGGATATGACAAATGGTGTCACAGAGCGAAGTTGGAAATGGGCAGCAACAGCACAAAGAAAAAGGTGAAGTTTATTCAGTAGAATCCCTGTGGCCTCTAATGAAAAGAAATGTTCAGCGCTTGCTCAACATCATCAGCAAAAGTCCATTATGCTCCGGAGCATCAAGAGTGGCTGGAGCATGTGGGAGACAAAACAGCAGATTGGGCACTCCTGGAGCCAATAGTGTTCTCCTGGGAGGGGGTTCAGGAGCAGCTGGGAGTGGTGAGGAGTATGTAATGTGCCAGGAGCAGTGGGAGGAAAATTTTGGTCTCTAAAAAGTTGAAAAAAAAAATTTAGGGAAAAATCAAAAAAAAATTCAGGAACTATAGTGCCTTTAAAGTGCTTTCAGGACATATAATTATTTGCAAAATTGAGGAAGAAATGATGGAGAAAAATGGAAAATACTTTCGGAGACCCGAGAAATAATGAGAACTGAATTGATGGGAAAGTCTGAAAATTGAATAGGAAAGTGAGGGGAAGCCTTGTAAGCATTGTTATTTTCTGCTGTTCTGATTTTTCCTGATTGTTCTTGGTCTCACTCCCAGCTGCTCCTGGACCCTCCCAGGAGCTTCCAGGAGTATTGAGGAGCAGCTGGGAATGAGACCAAGAAGAATCGGGAAAAATCAGAACAGCAGAAAATAACAATGCTACAAGGCTTCCCCTCACTTTCCTATTCAATTTTCAGACTTTCCCATCAATTCAGTTCTCATTATTTCTCGGGTCTCCGAAAGTATTTTCCATTTTTCTCCATCATTTCTTCCTCGATTTTGCAAATAATTATATATCCTGAAAGCACTTCAAAGGCACTACAGTTCCTGAATTTTTTTTGATTTTTTCCCTAATTATTTTTTTCAACTTTTTAGAAGTCCCTATTTTTCAAATTTTCCTCATTTCCCTCTATATCCCCCCCTCATTCCCCCCTCATTCCCCCCCTCATTCCCCCCCTCATTCTCCCCCATTTCCCCCTCCCCCATATTCTGCCAGCCTGAAAGTGATTAAGTTGCCAGATTAATCATATATCAGGCCATAAATTTTGATTGTGTATTGGTGAGTCTCAGTGTCCTTGGTATATAGTATAGTGTTTGATCTAAATGTTAAGCAGTGTCTTGTTGTGTTAGTCTTGTGGTAGGAGGTATTCATGGGGGATCTTCCCTCTTCTTTTTTCCTTTTCATTTTCAAATGCTCCAGGAGCTCCCAGAAGCTTCTCACCCCTATACACTTTGAAGCATTTAAATTGTATTTACTGGATATGTTTGTGCACAAAGCAATGCTCCAGGCCCTCCTGGGAATGCCCTGGAGTACCTAGCCAACTCTGGAGGAAATGGGCTGTTCCTGGACCGGCCAATCTCCTCCTGATTCTCCCAGTGCTCTCGATACTCCGGAGCACTCAGGAGCATAACAATTTTTTGCTGATGCCATGGAACCAAATACTTGTGCTCCAAGCAAGCCAGTCCCGATCGCAGAGATGTCATGGCCGAAGCGTCATATTCAGCAATGGTTGAGAGAACAGAAGCGCAGAAAGACCACTCACAATGCAATACACCCTCATAGTCAAAGAGTGCGCAAGTTTGCGACGGCGACGAACTGGTTCCAGCCTGCCTTCTGGACAATAATAATTGAAGTAGTGGCGACCATTGGCTGGCACATGAGTCCCACTGAAATAACAAAAGGATGTCAATTGAGAAGCCCAAGGCTCTTTCACTCATTGCATCCTGATGTCGTTGGTAAGTGGATTGATCGCACGGGGTCATGTCCACGTTGGTCCAACAAAACACTCGCGAAGGTTGCAAAAGAAAATTGTCCAGGAGGCAATGTTACGAAGAGGGGGATATTGGTGAGTCTAGAATGGTTAGTAGTATTCTAAAAACTTAAAGAAGGAATTGGGACGCACAGGCATCCTATCCAGATACAATCGCTGCAATCAAGTGAACGCTGCTGGGCATCCGACAGGCTGGTGCTGCATTGGACGCCCACCAAATCCGTGGCATCATCATTGCCCAAATTCAACATACCCAGCCTGGAATCCTGAGAACTGTTGTGAAGGAAGATGGGAGTGTGTTCGCTGTGAGCATGACATGGGTCCGGAGGTTTCTCCGAGAAGAAATGAATTGGAGCTTGAGACAGGCAACTCGTGCTTCGCAAAAGATCCCACCTGATGCCGATAAAAAAATCCACTGCTCACTGCTTCGTCAAGCTTACTCCATCCGCCATTATGCAATCCCTGATAGTCTTCGGGTGATTTCAGATCAGACACAAGTGATCTATCAACAGAATTCAGCCTCCACATACGAACGGAAGGGATCCCATCAAGTTTCTACTGTGGGGCATGATGAGAAGCGTGCATTTACTCTAAATGTGGCCATTTCTGCTAGCAGGGTTCTTTTGCCATTCCAGGCCATCTTTCGTGGCAAGACCCCAGCAAGTTTGCCTTCGACACATGCCCCTAGTCATGACGAAGCCATGCAACTTGGCTTTATTTTCGAGTTTTCTGGAAATGATACATACTGGGCAAACCTTACAACAATAAAATCTTTCATATCACATATACTGGCTCCTTACTTTAGCGCTGCAAAGGAACGGCTATCTCTCAATCCACTGCAGGAGTGTATCTGGCAACTTGATGTGTGGCCCGTTCATACATCTCTCGAATTTCATATCTGGATGTACAACAACTATCCTTGGATCATACTTGACTATGTTCCAGGTGGATGCACGGGCCTATGGCAACCCTGTGATGTTGGCATCCAGCGTCCACTGAAACATGCAGTAAAGCAATCACAGCAGTTGGCTGCCGTGCGAGAGGTTTACTCTCAGTTGCAAAATGGGATCTCCTCATGCGATATAAAACTCGACACCAGGCTTCCTGTACTGAGGGACCATGTCCCTGAAACATTGGTTTACTTTCCATGTTATGAATCAGCAGGATAAAATTCGTAAAGTGAGGAACAACACTATGACTACTAACTATGGCGCTAACAAAATACAGGCCTTTCAACTATGTTGTTCAGGTGATTTTAACCTCTCCCATTCCAGCCTGACCAGCTGTCCACTACGTGTAATCCTCAACACTCTTCACCAGACCGATCCTTATAAGACGAAATGTTGGACTAGCGAGTTTATCGCTCAGTCCCGTTGTACGTGAACTAGAATAGATTAAAAAGTAATCACCTAGCGAGTTTATCGCTGGTGGACTAATGTTTAGTACATGATTTAAACATGATATAACCAACATACCTCAGTCCCGTTGTACGTGAACTGAGGGAAGGTTGGGTTGTCCAAAAATTGGGGTTTTATAGTCAGGCGCTATGAATGTGCACTGACTTTGGCACGGACGCCACCAAGAAAGGCAATAGGTGTAAATCTAAACGCCACATGACTCAACATCACCAAACGTGAGTTGGTCATAGCGAACACCATAATACCAAGAATTCTAACAATCCTGACCTTGCAAGAGCAATCGCAGCACCACGAAAGCCGCCACACATTGGGGGTGACATCTACTCAGGTCCTGACTCTACTGTACATGAGCGAGAGTTCCCGGATATCCCAGAAGACGATGTTGATGTGATGGTGGATGAAGTCTTCGAGCATGTGGCTGGGAATGTGCCTGATGGACTTGAGGAAGTTGATGGTGGCCTACAAGCGGGACGGACTTGTGCTGAGGAAGCTGAGTCTGACACCCTTGATGACATCACCATGCTCCCTTCCTCTAGCCTCAGCTTGGATCTTGGCCGTGGAATGCAAGCAAGGTGGGCACGCAATTTGGAGGAGGAGATGAAGATTTTTCACTTCTAATATAAATATTACTAAAAAGGGCATTTGAAATATAATTGCATAGCCACTGAGCCGTCACAAGGAATTTGCGTGACACAGGCTGTTCAACCGCACCCCCAGCGTGACATGTGACATGACCGTCATTTCGGCCGGACTGGGAGGCCAGCGTGACGTGTGACCGGTAGTTGGTCACGTGGGTACAGTACGCTGGTCCATATTTACAAATGAACCCAATGTTTTCTGCTCATGCAGAAAGATCCTGCCCAAGAAGGGATGCAGATCTGGCTGCATGATTGCTCTGAGGTCCAGCAACGAGGGTGACCTGGTCAGAATCCAGGATAATGTGCTGATTGATCCTGTTCAATGGGGTATGTTTCACTCTCCCCACGCATTCATTCATTTCTCTTTCCTGATCATTATGTTGTTATCATTTGGGTCGACACTTCCGGAAGGACTCACTCACTGTCCCATTGGTATGGAAATTGTATACAAAGTCCCAACTGAGTCGGTAAACAGCATTTTGTCATTGTCAGCTATGTTGCTACTGATAGTACAACATTTGCAAATCAGGTGTTTCACCCAAAAGGCAAATGGTTGCCTGTCCCCTCCTTCCAGTTATATGTAAGGCTGTCAATTGTAGAGGTTTTGCCAATTGTGCAGCTCTGAAGGGAGAGGGATGATATATGGCACTTTTGCTTACGAACCCCCATTTTTTCATGTCTACCTCATTCTGCTGTGGAGTCTGACATGTTTAACAATGTTCAAGAAAACAAAAGTAACGGCAGAGCTATCAGGACTCGGTGGGACCTATTTGTAGTCTGAGGTCAAGTGAAAGCCCAATCATTTTGCATCAGCGCTTAAAGTATTCGTTGCGGAATGGCTTGTGAAACTCTGGTGTGAAGGGATTACGGTATTGGGGCGACATGATGTGAGCGCGTGAGTCTCAGATATGGGAGCCGTTGGCTATCCAGAACATTCCGGTCCTGACAAACAAAACCACAGCGAGATCAGAACCAAGGGAGAGCTGGGAGAAAATATTCATTAGTTTGAGAACCCATTGGTGGGAGTAGGGTTTGGTGGAAGGAGGTTTTTGCGTGAGTTTGGACAGTCCAGAATGCGTTAGAAATTTTGCGGCAGGCACTACTAAGACACGACTTCGAGCAGGTCCAACAAGTCGGCCTCATCCTCTCGTAAGGGCGTTGTTAATAGTGGAATTAACATCCCGAGTGTTTCGCTGCTTGCCTGTTGCACACAAGCTTTCCCAAATCCACTCAAATCTCCACCCCGGCCTATTGCCATGCCCCTGGGCAACAACCATGAATCGCAGCTCGAGACAGACACTCGGTAATCAACATAAACCTCCCGATCGGAGCAGCTCTAGCTCCAATCGACCCACCCGTCGCTGGTTAGCCTCGATCCATCAGTTTTTCCCTTACACCGGGACGTGTGGCCACAATGGGATCCTGTCCGCAAAATCGAAGAACTTGCAGAAGGCCGAGCCCTAGACGATTTCTTCCCTCACCGTGTGCATCGATGATATTTCTCGGGAGGACGACGGTTGCATTTAACGATGACATATTTCGCTGGGACATGAAAAGTGATGGTCTTGGCCACATCTGATATACATACATAGTATTTTATGCACGGGCCCATTGACAGCGTACCAATGCAGAACTGCGTGTAACTCGTGTCCCGACTCAACGCAGGGGAGCAGTGGCGGGGGGTGGGTAGGATCGTCGAGTGCGAAGGGCGAACCTCTGCATCGGCATGTCAGCCGAGAATGGAACGCGACGTCACAACGGCATATCATGAGGGCAATGTAACAAGGTGGGAGGGACCGATGAGGGATACCTGCATAGAATGCATCGGGATGGAGGAGAGAGATGAGCACCGGGGCCGTTGGAAGGATGTGTTGCGGACGGAGGTGGTCACAGCAGAGCGGAGGGAAGATGCAGAAGGATAAATGCGACCATTTCGTCGGCACTGCCAGTGGTGCTGGACGGGATGGGGCAAGAGTGCATGTGGAGGTGGCCATGGCACGGTCATAGCAACGTGTGGATGACGTCAGGATCAACAACGGACGAGGCAGCGGAGCGGTGGGAGTGTTGTCGCATGCCAATAAGATGGACGCTGAACGCGTCGGTTCATGAGCGGGGTCTCAACATCTGAGCCCCAGGCTCATGACAACCTATGGGACTTGCAAGATCTGCAGTATTGTCGTCTATTAGTTAGATTGTATGGTGGAACAGCTCCTGAAAAAAAAGGGTTTACATAAATGGTTCCATGGACCATACGCGCGTTACTCGCTCTATCACATGGATTAGGTTCGAACAGGACCACGGCAATTCAGTCTAAGCCCACAAGACCCGCTACAAAGTAGCGGGAATTATATACACAACAAAAGAAAATAAAATGGGGGCTCCGGGTTGATAGTTTTGGATGGGAGGCGGTGCTGAAGGACGAGGGAAAGGTGAAGGGGGTGGCGGACTTCTCGGCATTCGTGTTTGCAGAGCGGATTGTGAAATGTAAATGAATAAACGAACGGAAGCGGTTGAACGGGGGAAGGAGGAAGGAAGTCCCCCTCGTCGTTGAGCTGTAGACACACCTGCAAGGGGATCCTTTAGACGGTCGTGGAGAGTGCCCGATCGGACTCCAATCGGGGATGGCTCGTAGGGAACGCGTATAGTACGCATCGGGGGCCATAGCGCACTTTCGACGGGTAATGAACGCGAATTGTCGAACGATGGGAAAAGGGACTCACCTCTAGCGTCTCTCAGCCATGTGTTTCACGCCTCACCCATGCAAGTCCAAAGCCCGTCATGTGCACGTCGAAAACGCCACCCCTTGCCGGGTCTATCCTGTTTCCTGGTTTTCAAACGAGACTGGGGCGCAAACGCTCCCAGCGACGAATGCGGTAGGCAGGTGAGGCAGTGAGGGGTTTTTGTTTGCGTCGTCAGACTGAATGGAAGAAACAACGAAAGAGCCCCGGAATCAGATTGCGATCGACCGTTACATAAGTCGATTCTACCATTCAATTGTTATGTAAACGTAGGAGATATGTATTGTGACTTACGTCATTTTGCTGACGGTACGCCGAGCGATGACGTCTGCCGATTTTTTCGTTAACGTGTCGAGATGAGCGTCCTTTCCTGTGGATACAGCTCACATCTCCACCATTTGGGATGAAGCCTCATGGTGTTGGATTCACTTGCCCAAGCACCTTCGAACGTCAGTCCCCAATTGGAATCTGGAACAGCCAATGGACCGTTGAGAGTTTCAGATCGCGCCCGTATTAGTTTCCTGATATATGGCGAACGTCTTTGTCAAACCCGATAAGACATGGTTACAAACAAAAGGCTAGTTAGCTGTAAACAGAGGAATGGTCTTTGGCCTCGATATTGGGTATCTTTGTGAAGCTTCCGAGCTCATCCGGGCACCAGTCCCCGACTCGATGGATTGAGTGCTTAACTTTTGCGTTGTCAAGGAACCCGTCGTTTTAAACAGTACATTCTGTTTACATGTACATAAAAAAATCATTTGGTGTTCGTGCATCGCAATACACGACGTGCTTTCCCACTTCCTTACGTTGTGCCGTGGCTATCGGAAGGCGGAGACGTTTGGAGACTTTGGCGGCTCGCGTAGCAGGACTGGGAGCTCCAGTTAAAAGACAACGCGCATTAGCCTCCCGTAGCGTTATCAAGGCCGGGACCAGGCTCATCCAATTGAAGAGGAAACATCCGCAATTCTCATTGAGCGCAGAAGACCAACTGCTTGTGGCCCTGAACAGGTGTGGGCGAGCAGCCCAAGATGGCATTGGGGTAGAAGCGCCCCATGCAGATGGAATCAGGGCGTATTGATGGGCTAACATGAAAACGCGCTGTGTTGCTAAAATACGGCGACGAGGGTATAGGATCCTATGGGCTTAATTCGCCCCATCGGCGTCGCTGAAGGTGCCTCAACGGAAGTTAGGGTTACTCAAGTTTGGCTCTAGCTTGAAAGCCAGGTCACCGAGAATACCGTAAGGAAGATCCTACTGACCGGAATTTTTAAAGAAAAATGCTAGCTCGTACTTGAATGGGAGATCTAACGGTAAATACTTAGCGTGGGTCTTGCCGCGGTATGCGTTCAAATGGGGGTTGCGTCTCGACGCTCTTTGTACTCCAAGGCTGGTTGGGTTGTAGTCCGACGGCGTCCAACCGTCCTTGAGCTCTTCGCGGGCGAAGATGAGTTGTTGCTGGTCTGGGGGGTTCCTTCCTTACCTGGGGGCTTCGTCTTGACGTCGTCAATCGCGTCCCACCCCTGTTCCGGGTGTTTTACCCCTGAGCCCAGGCGTAATGGGTGGCCTGCGGTAAAAAGCCGTGAATTTCACCTGGATTTCCCGGTGTTTTTTTTTTTACTACGAATTACTTCCGACAGCGACTAGACTACTTACTAAACGTCGTGTAATTTCTGGCGTTTATGTATTGCTAGGTAATCCTGAAAAATAAACCCATACTACTGCCATGAACTGGGCGCTTACGTATCATTGGCTTTCTCACCGATTACAGGTCTTGCGTTACGGATCGCTCTCCCGGCCCCCTACCCCTTCTTTGGCCTTAAGAGGCGATGTGTAGAAACCCTAAACCATGAACTAGCGCTCGGCGGCTGGGAGGTGGTAGATGAAGGCGGCGAACTGAGGTGCTAGGCCGGTGGAGCCAAGGGGCATGCAGAGAGGCCGCCTACTGACGCCATTGGTCGGGTGGGTGGCGCCCTAAGCCTGCCCCTGGAAACGAAGAAGCAAAGGGCTCGGGGCCTAACGGCCCATGAAGCCGGAGACCGAGAAGAGCCCATGCAGATGCAAGCTAGGGCTGGCTCTTACTGATTTGTACGAAGTAGCTAGCAACCGCTGAATGCACGAAAAATGCGCGCCATGCATGCGATGGTCGGCCAAGTGAGCGTGAAATCGAAACGCGCGTCCACGGTCCTATGTCATGTCACGTGATTTGTGTGTGTGGAAGAAAGGATCTTTCGGCCCCTGTTCCTGCCCCCCCGCAGGAGGGCGCCGATGCTTGGGGCTAAGGGGGGAAAGGAAAGGCTTAAAAAACTTACAAGGGTGCTCCAAAAGGTCCTTCCTGGCTGCATGGGTCGGTTATAAGGCTTGGCTCCTCCCTGGGCCCCCTACCAGGGCCCCTGATGCTACCAGCGAATTTCGATCAGCCATGCTGCCTTCAGGGCTAGGTATGAGTGCTAAGGACGAGAGCTAGGTGATGGGGAAAGACCCCTAAGGGGGGGTGCGGAGGAGAGGGAGAGAGAGCGGATAAAAATTTTCGAACCAAACAAGAGTAAACAGTAAACGGTTTACCCGCTCTCCTGCCTAGCGACTGGACAGGAAACAACAGGCCTTCCGGGGTGGGGATTTAGGTTCCAGGTCTCAGTACTTGATCGGAGGGAAGGAGGGAGCCGCCTGGTTGCTTAATCGGTTTGCCTCAGCCCTAGATCCTCGTTCTTGGTGTATCCACCGTTTCTCCTTGTTTCGCATCCTTGAGGCCAGCATAGGGCTCAGCACGACTTGATCGACTAGATAGTGCAGCCTCAACCAGTTTCTGGCGCCCTCCATTTCAAATTTTAGCTTATTTGCCTGTTGTTCCTGGGGCCCGCTTCTTGAGAGTACGAGCATGAGGCTGACAAGGGGAAGCTAGTTCAGCTTGCCTCAGGGCAGCAGGTAAGTTAGCAGGCCCTCCTTTTTAAGAGCTTTTTAATTTACTCTTCTAGGCTTATATGCTGGAAACTCAGGTGTCACTCTGGGATAGCATCGCGGCCCTTAGGCTAGCTACAGGGCAAACATTCAACCTCTACAATAGCGATAAGGCTTCAACAGCAGAGCCTGGAAGCCCAAAACTCCCTTCATCCCCTAGCTCGCTTTCTTCCTGGCCTCCTGTATCAGCGATGACGGCGCCGACTCTACCCAGGATGGGGGCTTGCTGATCCTGTCAGATCCTGATGAGGACGACGTCTTGACGGGCTATGTAGAAGGCGATGAGGCAGTTTTTCCTCCTATCGAACTGAATGAGAGGTAGGTCGTGTGTAGGCCGTGGTTGGGTGACTGCCTCTTACCCTTTCGTAGGAATGAAGATCCAGCCCACCCACCCAGCTCAGCACCTCCAAAGAAGAAAGGGAAAAACGCAGCGCGTCGAGAGAAACAACGTGAGGGCAAGAAGGCTTTTAATGAAGCCCACCTGGAGCAAAAGCGTTCGAAGGATGGATCCCGCTCCCAGGCAAGATTGGAGAGAAGATTACGTCGACAAGCAACAAGCTTCCTAGCCCGTACTCTGTTTTCAAGCCATGAAACAGCAGCCAGCGGTATCTCAGGCCCAGGCGAAAGAAGTTAAAGAAGATGAAGCTTTAGTTCGAAATCTGGAAACCCGTTTCCAATGGCTGCAACGCCTACAGCCTGTTCCATACCAGTGAGTGCCCGCTTTTCAGGAGTATATAGAAAACTGGGAGGTTCTCATATTTTGTTTAGGCCTAATCTCAAGGGCCCAACGCTCATTTCTGACAGGGAGCGAAGACTCCTGATGCTCCGGACATTCCCCCACTCAGTAACTAGTACAGACGCCTTTCAGATTAGGCTACTGCATCAAATAGATGGGCTTTTTAGCCGCTCTGCAGGTGTTTCATACCAGGGAAAACGAGGCCCATTTGGTACAGTACACATAGGATTTAACAGAGCTAATGGGAACAACCAGAATGTAGGTGGTATGGGATTTATTTCAAACGGTGCCCTGCTGAGTATCGCTACCTAGTATCCGTTCCTCACGGCTTATCACCAGCAGAACCAAACCCTAGTCGACCAGTTCCTGAATTCACAGGAATTTCAACTCATCAGGTGTGTTGCAAACCCTTGCTACTGCAGTCAGGGGTAACCCTCCTTGGCCAGCTCGCACCTCACAGAGATGCTCCTCATGTATTACCCAGGTGTATTCCAAAAGTACAAACAGGTTCAGCAGTTTTGGGAGGCCTATGAGCCTCTTCAGGTGAAAACCGTAGCCTCCTTGTTCTTTAGCGTTGCCATCAATGCACCCTCAAGGACTCAGAGGTGGAACATGTGTATACGTGGCCTCATAAGGACCACCATAACATAGCAGCAGGAGTTTGTGCTGTATACGTTTATGGTAAGTGCCAAACACACTTCATAGCACTGTTCCCTCTGAAGAACGTTTCAGGGTTCTTTGCACATGCTGAATGTGCATGGCTGGTCAATTTGGAAGGGCGAGTAATCTTGCAGATACCACCTGATCCTTTGTCATCTTCCCCTCCGCTCTGATAACCCATTTCAATGTGGATCTCCAAGGTAAGAAGGCAAATTTGGGCTCATGAATCATGTCTTATTTTCGATCAGAATTTTCGAAGCATTTGGTGGTTACAAAGAATTTCGAGACCCCAAATGAGTTCAAACCCAGCCATTGAGGCATATAGGCACTGGGCGAGGATCAATGGTATTCTTCAATCCAGCCTCATTCTGGTCAGAGCTTATCTCAGGCACCGTACTTGAAGGAAGCACGGGAATCAGGATCCAGTAGACTTCAGAGCAGAGGTTGAAGAACACTTCCCCCTCTTTTCTGATTCCAAATATAGGGTATGGATATGGCATTTGGGGAAATACTTAGGAATAAGTGTTGTTGCCTTGATTTCTTAATGAATAGAACGTTATCTTATGTAGTAAAGGATTTTGATATTTCACTTGTGTTGTGCTGCAAGTGGGAGCAAAGGAGACTCTCTAGGCCCAAGAGGGGAAAAGAAGGCTATAAGAGGGATGCTCTGTTGGATGAACAAGCCATGATGACCACATGTATTACTTATGCTCATATCTATGATACCAGTGGTCACAACACCTGTCAAACTTCTCAACTGGTCCTGTGACATATATCTGTGATGAACCAAAACATGAATATCTCATCAACCCCTATTCCATTTGTAATGAAAGTTCAGCACTGAGTCTTTCCGAATATTCTGCAATTAATGAGCCCTATTTCATTCGCACCTTTGTAGGTGGAAATTTCCATGTCAGGCCCAGCACCCAAGCCCTGACCCCCCACCTCCTTCCTTTCTCTACCAGTTGTTGTTTCATTGCCTTGTACACTTGTGTGAGCACGGAAGCGTGAGAAGACCTCCAGACACTGCCACAGTTCAGGGCAAGCAACGAGCAACTTGCCCAGAAAATTCTCATGGCCTCCAAGTATACCACCTGGACCCCTATGGTCACACACCATACCAAGCATCAAAGCATCAATCAGTACTGTTGCTCCTCTTCCATCACTACCACATCATTGTTGAACCTAACGGAATAACTGCTTGCTCTAATGCTAAAGCTCAGTGTCAAAACCCACACGAAAAGGGAAAGTGCGTGAGTCTGAATGCAGGCAGGGCTCAACTAGAGGGGATCTGAGAGCTCCAGTAGTGAACCGAAGCTTCTCCAGGAAGCCCAGGTCTGCTGGTGGTACAAGTGGCTCTAAGAAGGACGTGGCCTCAGTGACTCGGAGGGAGTGCTGTGCCTCCATACATCTCAGTTAGTCCTTATATTCATGTGTCTGAGGTATCTGTAGGAAGGGGTCGGGATTCACTCATAGAGGGACTTGGGGTAACTTTTAGTTGAGATTAGAACTGGGGAACTACAGGTTCTAATCTACAAGTATTATATATGGAGGAATGGGAAGGACTTTAGTCAAAGTCCAAGTGATAATTGAAAACATGAAAGGTGCCAAATAATACTGAAAGGTACCGAAAGGTCCTGAACGATATCCTTAATGGGGAACCAAGGTGTTGGGTCGAGAAGGCCGGAGTAGAAGGTGGGAGGATGAATGGGAACGAGAATGGGTAAGAGAGTTAGCCGACTGAATGGAAAGAAGGCAACAGTTGTACTATAAATGGAAGGTGACTAATTTGTGATGATGTGAGGGGATCACTGGAGGATGCAGGTAGCTCCAAAGGCGGAGTTACATATCCAAGGCCGGAGCTGAGACAGTTAGGAAGGAAGGTGACTTGGGGAGTGGGAGTTATGGTGTAGGGGATGATGAAGTTGTTAGGAAGGTGTGATGAGGTGGGAGAATGCGGGTCGGGATTCCAGATATGACACTCAGTCTCAAGCTAATGTGTGAGAACTGTAATATCACCTAATGCTAAAGCTATAAGGTAATATACAATGTATAAGAAATAAGAGTAAAAGAATGTTGTTGTTAGAGAGATGAAGATGCGCAGATACAGACAACTCCGGAGTGGAATCGGAGACTTAGCATGAAGGACCTTGGCCTCAGCGACTCAAGCGGAGCGCTGTGCCATTGCTGTTTGTCCATTTGGTCCTTAATTTCACAGTAGGCGAGCAGGAAGTCTCTAGGGGGCATTCAGGTCGATTTTGGACTGAGGCCAAAACGAGTATGTACAAGCGCCGATATATATAATGGAGGGGCAAAAGCACAAGGAAACAAAGGGGATCCAAATCAGAATGAAGACGTCCAAATGGAACAAAGGGTAGACAGCAGCGGAGCGGTACCGAAGGTCATAAGACAGAACCTGTGATACGTTCCGAAAGGAGGTAGGGAGGGCAAGGCCCAGAGGGGCAGGAGGATGAGGAGAAGTGGGGGTGATGACTAACTGGCTAGAATGGGAAGAAGCAGCAGTCCAAATAGGGATGAGGAAAATGTGGAGAGATACATTACAAGCGGCGAAAGTGCCAGAGATGATCCACGAAGCTCAGAGGTTGCAGAGCTTATGGAGGCGGGGTTGGAAGTCCGAGGAATATTGCAATGGTTTTACGTAGTATGAGGTCACCAATGCAATGGACTAAGACCGAGGTGGAGTCAAAGTCCAAGGTAGGGACTAAGATGGAGGCTCAGAGCAGGTACGAGCGGTGCCCAGTACAAAGTACGGACAGCGGTGGAAGGTCGTAACTTGGCAGGGGGTCAGCAGAAGAGTACCAGAGGGGAGAGAGAGGAGAAAGGGGAAGAGGGAAGGAGTGGCGGAAAGGAGAGTTGTCAGTTCGAAGGTGAGTATCGGAGTGGACGGGAGAAGCGTAGGAGGATGACGGAAGGGTGGAGGTGTGTGAGGAGGAGCGGAGAGTAGGAGGAGGAGTGGTAGGATGTTATAAAAATGGGGCCTAATTGGCCCATTTCTATAGCGTTCGGGTGCAGGAGAGGGCCGTGACATTGAGAAGATGTTACAATTAATGTACAGATGTTGTAACAGTGGGGTTTACAATAACATGGACATCGGGTGTTTTGGTGTGATAATAGTTGTTAGGTTGTTATTATATACATGTCACGTGATAATATACTGTACAGAGGCCATAAGAGGCTAAAAAAGGGAATTTCCCATTTCCATAACATAGGAGGGTGGTGAGAGGGGCGGTGTTCGGTCCGAGTGAGTATCGGAGCGGATGGAGATAGGGGAGGGAGGGAAGGAGGAGTAGTAGTAGGAAGGTGGCGAGAGGGCGGTGTTTGCCAGGACCGAAGGTGATTATTGGAACGGACAGCAGTAGGGTAGGACTTGGAGGTAAGGAAGGAGGAGGTCCGGAAGTCGGGTTGGATCGGGTATGCATGGATATGACAGTTGTAACTAACCTCAGTCTCAAGCTAATGCATGAGAACCAAGGGAAAAGGAAACTAATTCAAATGAATGAATATAGTTTGTGGCCTCTGCAGAAAAGTCCAAAATAGCCAAATAAGGAAGAAAGTGTGACTTGTGGGGGGCAAGTCACATGGTCTAACCAAGTAAACTCGGTTAGACCAAACCTTCTGGCAAGTCCGGAAGGGGTCACAACTAGTGCCTTCCAGCAATATATGTGCTGCCCTCCAACAGAACCTCCACCACTCATTGATCATCTGTGTCATAATACCCGATCCCGAACTGACTTCTGGACCCTCCTCAACCACCTCCGGAGTCCTACCTTACCACTGTCCGCTCCAATACCCACCTTCGGATGTGATGCCTCTCATCCCACTCTCTCAACACCTCCTATCACCCCTCACCTTCTGTCTGCTCCGATACTCACCTTTCAGACATGACCCATTCCTCTTCCACTCCTCTCATCACTCTCCTCCCTCCTCCCCTCTTCCACCAACCTCCACCAAAGTTATGACCTTCCACCACAGTCCTGTACCCCATACTGGGACACTGCTCGTACCTTGGCTCCGAGATCCTGTCATGTCCCCGACCTTGGACTTTGACTCCACCTCGGCTTAAGTCCATTGCATTGGTGATCTCATCCTATGTAAACACCATTGCCAACATTTCTTGGACTTCCAACCTCACCTCCACAACTTCCGTAAGCTCTGCAACCTCTGAGCTCCATGGACCATACTGGCACTTTCGCCGCTTGTAATGTATCTTTTGCACTTTCCCCTCATTCCTATTTGGACCTTCCTTCCATTTTAGCCAGTTAGTCACCAACCCCACTTCACCTCATCCTCCTGCCCCTCTGGGCTTTTCCCTCCCTACCTCCTTTCGGTTATACCACAGAGTCTAACTGTCAGGGAAATAGCCCCAAACCCCAAGCCATATGTAATTACGAGGTACATATAGTCACATGGGGTAAGTGGTAACTTCCGTTAACTGCTTACACACACTGTAAAATACACACCTTCGTATCACTTATGGCTCTGTGTGCTGAGCTAGCCCACTGAGACCTCACACTTTTTTAAGTGTATGAGGTATGTTTTACAACACAACCCACCAAGACAATCAAATCGAAATAACAACTTGACTCGGTAGCACCGATGGTGCCTAAACACACCCACAAGGGCAAGGTCATGTCTGCAGCGACGATAAAGAAAAACGAGCGGTTTATAAAGAAACTGCAATCTCCCATCATGGGAGATTCAAATCAACAGCCATCATCAGACGATGAGGATCAACACGATCCAGAGAGAACAACCACCTTGGGGCTGGTCCCTGAAGGTTTCAAAAACTTACCTGGAGTAAGTGTGGGGCCCAATACCCCTAGAACTCCATGTCACATCGATCTCACCCAAGCTGGGGAAGATCTCTTGCCTCCTCATGTGGTGATCGACTTGCACGATAAATGCATAAGCGCTGAACAATCAGCCCGAAAAGCTGATTGGATAGAGTCACAGGAAACTCCAGGGCCCCACTATCCCCTGGAGTCCTCCCCCATTTCCCCAAGTCAAGCCCCAAAGGCAGACAAAGGGAAACAGAGGGAAGAACCTCCACATCGGCTATCCGAAAAACTACTGGACTTGTTCCAGGTTCCATCCGAATGGAGGACGGAAAACGAAGATCAACTTCTTCTCAGGCTAAAGGCCTGAGAAGGCACAAAGAAACACCCTGAGAGCAGGATCTCTCAGAGTGCGGAAGCTCAAAAAGAACTTCCGCTGTTTACACTACCCCATGCCATGCCAGACAAGGCAAGGTCGCCAGCCTCAGAGGAGGTCTCTGAGATCATGAAGAGGAGGTGAACCGAAATGAGGGAGTTTGCTGAGGAAGCCTTATGGATGTCATATCCATCCACGGCCATCGACTTCCACTACCTCCGATCTTTCTGGACTACCTCTGCTCCTTCACTAACCTCGGAGCTCCCGTATTCCGGAATCACCTCCACTTCCCTTGATGGTTACCACCCCCTCTTTTCAATATATTACCTACACCTCCCTAAGTATGGAGCCCCGAAGGCTTCCGGACAGCTCCGACGTCCGCTAGCGCACTCCTGCAAGCCCACCTTTGGGCCTATCCCTCCTTTCCATTTCTGGGTTATCACCCGCCATTCTGCTAACTCCGTAACCCGACTCGTCGGTAATATTCATTCGGCTAATGTTTAACTCCGTTAGCTCCGCTCTGCTCGGCCCTGCCATTCATGGGCCTGCCCTCGCTGTAACTATATAAACTTGTACATAGGTTACACCTCAGTAATAAAATCGACTAGAGTTGATCCCCCTTTAGTTCTCGTTGCCAGTACGTAAATTAGGGCATGGACGTGTAACTTGGCACAGTGCTCCTGGCTTAAGTCGCTGAGGCCGAAGCCCTCCGCCATGGAGACAAATCCTTTGTCTCGATCCAGTCTCTGACAGTATTTTATTACTCCCTGACTAGTACATGTCTTGTATAGCACTCGCACTCGTTCGCAACTACGCACATTAGTCCCCAACTCTGCCTCACCATCCCCCGAACCCTCGCAGCCTGGTCCTAGTTGTCTGGCGAGAAACCCAGTTGAGTTTTGCAGCTTCTCTAATCTAGAAACCCCTCTCCCGTCGACTCCGATCATGCATCCTGTTAGAAATCGATCACCAGTTGCAGATTCCGACTTTGGAGACACCACGGAACAGCCCATAGATCCAGTTCACTTCTTTGGACTCAGTTCCGAGGTCCCGATTTCGTCGACCCTCCTCCTGCTGAACCTCCCATCCCCACTGTCCCAACCGCTGACGATGCCGAACCCATCCCCAACGTGGCTATTACACAGCTAGCCCAAGCCATCGCCAGCTTGGCTCATCACACCGGACGTCCACCTCCTCCACCATCCTCCGCTCTCCGGACCAAGGTCCGTGAGCCTGAGCAGTTCGACGGAAAAGATCCCCGAGAACTCCAAGTATTTCTGGTCCAATGCAAACTGAATTTCCAGGACCGCCCCCTAGCAACCATGCCAAGGTCATCTTCACACAGTCCTACCTCAAGGGGATGGCCCTCGATTGGTTCGAGCCGGATCTATTATTCGATCAAAATTCTACACTTCATCCGCAATGGATGAATAACTACCAAGAGTTTGTCAATGAACTTCAAACCAACTTCAGTCCTCACGATCCTGTGGGCGATGCCGAAGTCCAACTAATGACCCTGGATATGAAGGACAGGCACCACATCAATAAGTATGTCGTCGAGTTCAATCGACATGCCTCTCAACTTCATGGATATGGAGAAGCCGCACTCTGTCGTTTTGTCTATAACGGATTGCTGGAACGTATCAAGGATGATATTGCCAGAGTAGGTAAACCTTCTACTCTTTCAGAACTTCGCACCTTGTCACAAACTTTCGATGCATGCTATTGGGAGCGTAAATCTGAATTGACACATCACGTGAAACCCTCACCCTCCAATGCCTTCGACAAGGCCACTACCTCTTTTTGCTCCGACCCCGTTCCTTCCTCCTCGTTCAACTCCGCTTCCGGTAGCAAGCCTCCGAAGGACAACAAAAAGTCTGAGGCCAGCTCCGCTAAACCGGAAAACTTGGAGACAATGTGTCAGGGTGTCAGGGCAATAGCCCGAACCCCGAGTCATATGTAAATTAGATACATATAGTCATGTGGGTAAGTGGGAACCTCCAGGTAACTGCTTACACACCACCGTAAAATACACATACTTGTATCACTTACGGCTTTGTGTGCTGAGCTACCCAAAGACCTCACACTTTTTTAAGTGTATGAGGTGTGTTTTACAACACAACCCACAACAACTACATCTTAACATCTGACTCGGAAGCGCCTATGGTGCCTAAACATGCCTGCAAGGGCAAAGTCGCATCTGCAGCGACACTAAAAAGAAACGAGCGGTTTATTAAGAAACCGCAATCTCCCATGATGGGAGATTCAAAACAAAAGCCGTCGTCAGACGACGACGAGGATCAACATGATCCGGCATTAGCAACCACCTCAGGGCTGGTCCCTGAAGGTTTTAGAAACTTGCATGGAGTAAGTGCGGGGCCAAATACCCCCAGAACTCCACGACATACCGATCTAACCCAAGCTGGGGAAGATCCCTCACCTCCTCACGAGGTGATCGACTTGTGCGAAAAATGCGTAAGCGCCGAACGATCAGCCCAAAAAGCTGATCAGATAGAGTCGCAGGAAACTCCAGGGCCCCACTATCCCTGGAGTCCCCCCTCATGTCCCCAAGTCAAGCCCCAAAGGGAGACAAAGGGAAACAAAGGGAAGAGCCCCCACGTCGGCTATCTGAAAAACTACTGGACTTGTTCCAGGTTCCATCTTGTCAGGGCCCGGCCTCGGACTCGGAGGCTCCCTGACCTCAGCCCCCATCTAACCTGTCCTCACACTATGCGGGGCATGAGATGTATAGTAAAAGGAAAGATAATATATACACTTGCCTATGCGGGGCATGAGATGAGAAGAAGGGTAAAGGTCTCATCTCCCCGCATGGTTGCTATATAAAGGAATGGGTCACATGCCCACAACTATACAGCTCCTAGAGTTGTGTAGTGTGACCCGGAGGGAACATCCAGGTGGCAGTGCCCAGTAAGCGTGGGAACATTCTGGGCGAGCTGCTCGCTCAGAAAGTTCCACACTATCCCATGCGTGCGCGTGTACACAACACACAAAGGCAACAACAAGGCAACAGTCAAAGAATAAAAGGGGGTAAAGTAGGTGGGGAGTCCGGGGCACCCTAAGGCAGGGTGCTGAACCCTGACACATCTGAATGGAGGACGGAAAGTGAAGACCAACTTCTTCTCAGGCTAAAAGCCTGAGAAGGTGCGAAGATACACCCTGAGAGCAGGATCTCCCAGAGCGCGGAAGCTCCAAAAGAACTTCCGCTGTTTACACTCCACACACCATGCCAGACAAGGCAAGGTCGCCAACCTCGGAGGAGGTCTCCGAGATAATGAAGAGGAGGCGAACTGAAATGAGGGAGTTTGCTGAGGAAGCCTTACGTAAAAGTAAGGAAAAACCAGCGAACAGACCCCTCTATGAAAGGGAAGCACCCTCTGCAACAGCCTTGCCTAAACAAAGCGAGTGTGGAGTGTTCACTCCAAGAACCCATTCTGGAACCCCCAGAAGTGGAAATGTCAACTGGGGAGGGTCTCTGCTCACCCACCCAAACTTCCTCCTGGAAAACCAGGAATCGCGCATAATAAACGCGATAAACTCGATCCAAAAAAAGATCGAGGAAACGAACCATAATAGTACGGCTCATCTAGAGATAACTCTAGAAAGAATGGCCAACGCAATCGATGTGTTGACTGAAAAAATCAGCAAACAGACAAACTTGCTGAAGGAAATAAATTTCTCACAAAAGAGTGAGGAAACAAATAAACACCCCTGGACCACGGTCCAGGACATAAATAGAATCGTGAAAAATTCATGAAAAGAACCACCAGTGAAGCACACTGGAATATCATCAGCGACTCGACAGAGACGCTAAGGAGATCCTTCTCCCAAGGATAGGAGAAGACGATGCCAAAAGAAGGCATTGTTCAGAGATTAGGAGGAGAATTGGCACGTTGTAACGGGTCTATCACCACTAGACTTGAGACAGAAGAGAGGAGGGTTGGAGTGGTCGCATGCACAGGTTTGTTAACTTGGTGTGGATTCCACTACTCCTCACTGTCTAGCTAACTATACAGCTGGTCCCGGAAGAGTCTGATAGATAAATAAGGAAAGAGTATCACATGACAATAAGAAAATGGAAACATTGGCCTCTAGACACCGGAAATGAAATCAGAAAAATTAGGAAAAATAGGAAATATGTGTAAGGAGTGTGAGTGGATATGGCTACATGTGATGGATGTGAGGTGCTTGCTGAGGGTAGTAGAATTGCGGGATTTGGCTCGTTTAGGGTGCACCAGCAAATCCCCGTTACAACATACCAAAGGTTCGGCCAAACGTCCACTTATGATGAACCTCTCGAACAGAGAGGTAACTCAATCACACCCTCTCAAAACAATGAGAGAATACAAATAGAACTTCAGGCGAATTCGCCTGAAACCAAAGAAACGCTGCAAGGAAGATTTCCCCCAGCAAAAACCCCCCAAAGGAGAGATCTCCATTGGACAGCGACCCCGCGAAGGCAGGGGAGCAAGAAGAGTACCTGGAGAAATGGTACGAAAAGGCCATAAGAATGGCCGAAGTGAGAATACTCACTCCCTACCCAGAAGGAGTGAAGCCTGAAGCCCTAAAGAATGGGCCAGCATTTCCTGACAAGAAATGGTCAGGGGAGAACGACATGGAATCATTCTGGCAGTGGTTCACAGAACTACTGGGATTCCTCGCCTCGCAAGGATGCAAAGGTCCCCAATTCGACGAAGTCCACCTGGACTGCTTGATTTGTGGATTAGGGGGGCCCGCATTCGACCTCGGAATTAGACTCCGAGACGAAACTCTCCTCAGAGAGATGAGGGCATGTTCCTCAAAGTTCTCAACATATTAATGAGAACTTTCATTAAAGCCTCTGCTGCGCTGAACATGACAAAGAAGTACTGCAACGTCAAATACGAAGCGGAAAAAGGCCTAAAACAGTTCTACCTAGAACTGTCCAAAGCAGCGTCCCAGATGGTGACGCTGCCAGACCAGGCATCCTTCAACGCCAGGTTCCTAAACTACATTCCCTCAAATGGAAGAGGGAAATGATTGCTCATGATAGAATCAGAGCAGACTTCTCCTCAAACAAGGAGATGTTAAAAGCAATATCTCGTGTAGACGAGATAATCGACGGGCTGAAGATGTCTTCAGCCTACAAATCAGGTTACTATACCCGAACAACTACCACGGCAACCACGAGCTGTGGTAGAGCCCTCCCATCAGGAAAAAAGGCTGAAGAGCTGAAACCCAGATGGAAAGAGGATACATCCTCGAAAAACTCGAGGAAAACTGACCAAAAGTCAGTTCCAATTTTCGGCAAATGCGGCAAAATAGGGAAAATGAAAGATTGCCCAAGACACAATGTAACGGCAATGAAAAACCAAGGCACATAGCTGCCATGGAGATCGCGACCTCAACAGATGAAGAGTCGAAAGGCTCATCAGATGAGAAACCAGAGAACAACTCTGGTAACTCCGAAGCATCAAGCTTCGAAGTAGAGGACCCATACGAAGGACCTCAATACTCACCCGACTCAGAGGGTGAGGAAGTCAACGTTGGGACCATAAGGATGGGCCCAATGTCAGTCGTCAACCATGACGACATAAATTACAAAATCAAACTGGCTGTAGCATGCCAGCTAGAAAACATGGCAGACGAAAAAGTTGCCGAAGCCTTGGTGGAAGCACAAGAAAAGATGCCTTGGGGAAATACACCAAAGTACCCAAGGAAAACAAGGAAAAAGGGAAGAAGGACCAAAAGTCCATCAAAACCCAGTCCCCCTTGTTTGATGCGAAATTCTGCATCTCAAAAGACGCAGGAAAATACCCTGCAAACAGACTGCTCTCAACGAAGAGAATGCTAACGGCTCACATAAAAATAGCAGGCACAAAAGCCTATGCGCTATTCGATAGTGGAGCCGAAAATGGATGCTTTATCGCCGGACTTTGTCGCTCGGTCCATCCCAATTCTCCAATTGGGAGAACCCACTCGTCCTTCAAATGGGACGAAAGGAACAAGATCACAGATCCTGTTCAACAAATGTGGACGTTGAGATCAACGGCCACGTAGAAAACACTACTTCAATGTAATTAACATCGACAGATATGATGCCATCTCGGCGCCCCTGGTTAAAC